>NC_034411.1:54086574-54288968 GCF_002078875.1 Numida meleagris
GGGGAGTTAATCCTGCCTGGCTAGGGAATGCCTCCCGACCTGCAGCTTGGGTTTGCAAATGGAAAAAATGGAAAAAATGCAGCTTCCTGTATATACTTCTCTATTGCACTAAGTCATATATCAGGGAGTAACTGTGCCTTGGCTTTATCTTACTTAACTTCTTTATATCTGGCATTGCCAATGTAATCTTACCATGCAGTCTGTTTGTCATTCTCGGAGACTTTCTGTTTTTATTTTTTTTTCTAGCTGTGGTCTGTTTTGCATCTGCTTTTCTCACAGACAGAATGCTTTGGGACAAACAAACAGACCCGCCCTACGGTCCTGGATGAGGGTACTTTGGGGAACACATCTGGAAGCTGGAAGGGAGTGTTCCACCCTGCACAAGGGTGGCAGGGAGGCTTCCCTCCAGCACCGTGCTTGCCATTGCGACTCAGTGAAATCTGGAATGTTTTGCAAAAGCACTGCCATCATTTACCAGTCAGGTGATTGCAGTGGGCTTTACTGTAGGTGGCAGACATCTGGTTGTCCCACTACCCAGAGCCAAAAAGCTAGTGCGGGAGAGTGGCTGAAATCTGCACTGGATGAGGAAGTGCCTGTGCAGTAGAGCTGCTGAGGTTTGCTTTCTCCTGTAGTGTCCCTGCCTCTCATCCATGAGTGACGATGGGTGTGTGCTCTCTTTCAGCCTTGAGTCTTCTGGGGCAAGAGTGACATTATGAAGTTTTCAGCTGCTCTATCAAAGGAGACTGGTACCCCTGACTTTGCTTATTTAACCTTAAACCAAGGCTCTTTTAAATCCTCGGCTTAGTTGGACTAACTTGGCTTTGCCTCTTCTGTAGCTTTGAGGAAATCAGCGCCACTGTCTGCTTAATGACTATTTGCATCTAGAGACAGGATGTAAAATATGAGTTTGGGTTTGATTTGTTTCCTTTTTTCTATGCTAATGCAATTAGGCTCCAAATAGGCGAGGGCATTTGCAAAGGAAGAAATGCCTAGCAGGCCTTCACAGCACTGCCGCGGGAAAATAGAAGTAAATTAATTGAGATGCACAACTTGTGTTTTGCATATGATAACTACTCTAGACTAACCATCTTGCTCCTCCTTATGAAAACAAAATTTCAGAGTCGTCCCCATTAGTAGAAAGCCACATTAGACATTTTCTTAATTGAGCTGTGGCATGTATGCTGAGAGAGAGAGCGCAAAAAGCAGTTTGGTCACTTATTTTAAATGGGAAAGAGGGGCAGGAATAGACGAACAAAGTTTTGCATGTAAGAATGTCTCTTACACTGAACTGCTTCTTAGTGCACACTTTACAGCCCACATAAGATAGAAGAAGGGAAAAAGAAGAGTAGAATACCCTTTAGTAGAGAGGTGGGGAATGGATTTTGATTTGATATCTCTACTGGTTTGCATCTGGCAAGTATCTGCCTGGCAGTATCTGTGTATTTATTATCATGTTGCAATACAGAGCTGCCATACTACATAATGTATGACTCAAGATGACTTCGTTTGGCCCAGTGCAGGATAAAACTGTTGACTGCGTTTGAAACATATCAGCAAGCCATCAGATACAAGGAAGACTGTTTGCGGTGTGGTTGCCTGGAGAGGGTGGTTGCCTTTGTCTTTATAGTGATGACCCTATATGTTTAGGGACAATGTCTGTGGGTGACAGCGTCTTCCAAGACCTCAACACCTGCTCCCAGTGACTTTGGTTTGAGTTGTCACAGTGAGAGATGGGTGTGTACATGTGCAGTAAAAGTGGTTAACTCCTTCTTATGTTCCTAACAGCTGGCTGGTATTCATTAAATACACAATAGCTGACTTAGAAAAACAGAGGCATTCATCTGGATCTTCAGTAAGTGCCGAAAGCAAAAAAAAAAAAAAAAAAAGGTGGGACTTAGGAGTAGGAGCCTGCCTCTGTGAATCATGTTTCCTTGTCACTGTGCCACTGTGCCCACGGCTCAAAGAAATGGACTTTGATACTATAGGTCATTAGTGGAACTGCGTGCATGTGCCGCCTTCACCAAGGGGCCAGGTAAAGGAGGAACTTTACAGGTACATTCACCATACCCTCGCCTCTGCTCAGCCCTAGTTTAGTCTGATTTATGGTGGCAGGATGTGTCCTAGCAAACAAATGTGCAGGGTGAAGGCACTCAGAGGACACTAACAGAGAGAAGCAGCAGTCGCATGCCTGGCTACACCCAGCAGACGTGTCTTGAAACTCCCCAGCACAAGAGCCCAGCCAGCAGGACAGGCTTGTCTCCTGCCAGCGAGCAGGCACACCTTTACTGCAAGCAGTAGGGTGGCAATAAAGGCTGGAAAGAAACAGGATTTTGCTGCGAAGTATAGCGATTGGAATTTCCAGACTGCTAGAACCAAGGGAGAGCTGGAATGCCTAGTGTTAATTCCTAGCAAGCTCTTCAGGCAGTCCCTCTGTTCTGGGCTGCCCTGTGCTCATGATGGGTGTGCACATACTTTTCCCTCACTGCTTATGTCGTCATGGAAATCTGCACATTATGAGAGAAAGAAAATATTGCTGGTAGTGCTGTCTTGCTGGCAGTCCGCTACTCTTTTGTTTTCTCAACAAAGGCATATTTTCTGGGCTTTCCATGCTATGAACTCTCAACACCAAAGAAAAATTGCCATTGTAATTTATACACAGAAAAGTATTATAACTACAGTGTAAAACTCTGTCTCAGCTAAGCATGTCATAGTGAAAACTTCTGCCTGAAGATTCCAGTTATCCACAAGCTGATAAACCAGCTTCTAACTTGGTAAATAAATGAACCAAGATGAGAAGGGTTTGTTACTTCAGATCCTGTAGTGCTTTATCTTCCTGCTAGACGATTTTCTCAGTCCTTTTATTCATTTCTGCAGGGAAATCTCAATGTAAATGTCCTGTAGAACTCCTGTCTCTTTCCAGCTGAGGCTGAGGCACAGCCAAATAAAATCAGGAAGTACAGCTAAAACTGAGACTTTTGTGGTTGTTATGCTTTTTTTTTTAATTTCATCCTATTAGTGATGCTCACCATTAACTTCACATAATCCTGAGCCCTCCTACTTATTTGCACGCTAACATTTGCAGCTTAGTTCTTTTGCATAGTTGTTATTAATTAAACTGTATAATAAAACTTTAAATCCTTTCCATCAACTATAGCTCTCGTATAGGCTTTTTTTTTTCCCCAAATGTTCTTTAAGTACTTCGCTGCTGCTTGATTGCAAAGAACTCAGCTCTTCTTTGAGTAAAGCTGACCTGAGTAACAGAAATACCTCAAACTGTTCGGCTCTACTGTTCTCCTACTCTTCTGACTTCCTATTTATTCAGCCCCAAATTACTTTGGTATTGTTTGATTTCATAGACAGGTGTCACATTATTCTTGTTTTGAGTTAGAAGTTGTGTTAAATAAAGGGAGATTTTTCCATTTCTATGGCAAATATAAATTCCAGCTAAATCTCTCATGGTTACAAGGTTCTCTGAGCACAAGCCATCTGGAATTTGTTGCTGATCTGTCCTTCTCAGACAGTTCTCTCCCACAGTTAAGGCAGAGACACAACACCTACCTCTGTGCCTAGCAGTCGGGTGCCACAGGTGAAGAACTGGGGCAGTGGCAGGTGCCTGCAGAGGCTCAGCAGCTCTTGGGAGTACACAGAGCCAGAAAGCCTTTCTTAGCAGGCATGGGGATGATGAGGATAATTTTGAGATTTCCCTTCCATTGTATAAAGCCACACATTTCTGCTCTTCCTGGAATTCCCTAAAGTGCTAATGTGGTGGGCAGGCTGTTCTATATCTGTTATCTCGTCATGTCCTGAGCAGATCCATCTGTCACAGGGGCCAGCGCCAAGCGCTCATCTTATCAGGCCTTATCAGTATTATGCGCTGATAAGTGCTGCTGAAGCAGATAACCCAGTGGGAGGAGGAAAGGTATGTGCTCACCAGCACTGAATTTTGTTGCATGTGAGCACAAAAACCACTGCAAATTTCCCAACAATGGTTCCTGCTGTTGCCCTGTTTCTGAAGATCTGAAAAAACCTGGGTTTGAGAATAATGTTCCTGACCAGATATCTCCTGTAGCCATGTGTGCTATCACTTTCATACTGCTGGAGACAAGCGAATAAGTCACTGTGAGTGGGGCCAGGGCTGACATATCCCAAAGCTTGTTATACTTGTAAACAAAGCACACAGAGCCTGGAAATAGCAGAGATAGCACTGAGGGCTTTGCAGCCTGTATCTCTTGCAGTCCTGTTTGTGCTGCAGCAAATGTCAAGGCATCCAGCATGCTGGCAGTTTTAGGTTTGCAATCTAACTTACATAAGACAGATGCCAAGCCTGACTCTGCACTGTCCCAGTGTACGTAATGCATCTGTAGGGGAAAGCACTTTGATAACTAAGAGTTCCTGGTTGCCCTTGTTACTGTTTTTCTCCCAATAAAGGAGCTATCAATAAATAGCAATTCTAGTTTGTTTAGACTGAATCACTTTTCCTGGGCTGCCTGCATGTAGTGGTTAAATATTCCTTTACATTCTTTATCCCTAAATAAATCCTGCTGTGGAGATGATGCCCAGTACCTGCATTAGGCATGTCAAATAACATTTTGAAGGAAAAGCTGTTACGGGACCACTGACACCACTGTAATCTTCAAAGGCCAGTGGGGTGTCCTCCCTCCCTCCTGCCCCTGCAGCACTTCCTGGGGAAGGGAGACAAAACATGCAAGACTGGATGCAGGAGGCTGACAAGAACTGGTTTGAAAAGATTTTACTGTCTTAAGTAGCTCCAAGAAAAACCTTTTGTTTACCCTTTCCATTCCAGCTTGACTTCATTCAGTAGGAAGTAGCAGCTGAGGGCTTGGGGCTGAGAACTCTCTGGTAGGGAGCTGCTGTGTTTCACCTCTGATTTTTGAATAGGGGTGAGAGAAACAAGATCAGAGTGGTCTAGTGAAAACAGCTGAAAAGTAATACTTTGCTTTCAAATAGTAAATTGCTGTATGGAGTAGAGGTGTCTCAGATAGTTTTACTGTATTCTCTGCCTCAAATTACTGTTTTTCCATTTTATGTAACAGCAGAGCACATGAGCTAAGACGGAGGGCTTTAACTCTTCAGGAAAAAGTACGTGAAAAACAAGGTTTCTCCAGAACCATTTCAGCCTTGCTGGAACAGACAGCTCTGATGAAAGGGAGATTTTTTTGAAAATACTCTGGCCTAGATTTCACTGCTTCCTTTATTCCTATGTTAGAGGGAGCTCAAGAGCTGGCCCTACCTATGTCTATGTGAAAGTCAGAACCCGTGTTATGCAGACATGGAAAGGGAGCTGTGGTGACAGCTCACTGGAACCCAAGGATTGGTGTGGATATGGTTACCCCTGTGGGTAGGTGTCCTGCCTCTAGGGCAGGAAACACCTGTGTATGTTGGTATTCACACTCAAAACTCCTGGCTCGTTTTTAAAGAGAGAGAGGTCTGCCACAGTGGGAACCTTTCACAAGACTGCATCACCATGAAATGGGAATTTCTGGCTGTTTCCCAAAGACTCTGTGCAGCACTCAGCTCCACCAAACCTCAAAGTAATGATTCAGAGGACTCTTCCACTTTACCTCTGACTCCACTACTTCTCCACCCATGATATTTTACCTATTACTAAATCTTTTTGGCTGTGAATAGATACTTATCTTCAAGAGTGTTCTTATTCTCTTTCTCATGTCTCAGCTTGATTACTCCATGTGTGTTTTTGGTCACGCGAATGTTACTTCACATACAGTATTCTTGTCATAAGCAAGCAGACAGAAAGCTGTACGTGACAACATTATTATTTCCCAGCAGTTCTCTCTATGGCTGTACCCTCTTGTCTGTTCTCATACTTTCCTACGTGTGGAAGTGGTTTTGTAGATTTGCATGTCAGAATGGAGTGATAATGATAAAGCACATTCTCAGAGGTTGTGTGTACTATCTGCTCAGAGGTCTGTTGGTCTCTTACAGATACTGAGTTTGGAGGTGTTATTGCCATTACCATGCTATGCTAGTCTCTGTTTTCACCAGGACAAATTAGCACACAGAGTTCAGTGCTGCTTCTCTGATGATCATGTCTCTCTGCAGCTGTGCACTTTGGAGACATTTGGTGTTGCTTTGACATAGCGTGAGATCTTTACACTAAAGCATTGCAACAAAGAATGAATAAAGAAAACAGAAGACCTGCAGTGACACACAGCTCAGTGCACTGCTGCCTGTGACAACTTTCCTCTTTTCTTTTCAAGGATGGGGGAGAGCAGCAGCTGCCACATACCTCGTTGGCTTTGTGATCCTGGTCATCTGTTTCGCCCTTGCAGTCATCGCATTCTCAATTGAAATACTGCGCTTCAACTTTGTGCGAGGAATTGGAGGCTTGCTTTTTGTTGTTGGTAAGGCTGGGTGCAAAGATAGGGTTGTATTAGATGTAAAACAGGCATGAGCAGAAAAACATGCTAGATGGAGCCTTCCTTGTGAAATAATCTGTCTTTGGTTTATGGCTGATTTTCACGGAAAACAAGAGAAATTTGACATATGCTCTGAGAGGATGATGGTTAGGGAAGCTCCAGCAGTCTTCATCAGCGAGTTCCAAAAAGCAGTGCATGGGGGCAACCAACAACTTGGACTCTGCAAAACACATACTCAGGCTTTGAAGCTGGGAGCCCCAGGCCTCCCACTTTCCCAAGGGAGGGAGGAGCTGTGGCTACGGTAGAAGCAGGAGGTGACTGCCCCACGAGGACAGGCACCTGGCTGAGGGATAGGGCTGTTCTGGGGGCAGGTGAATACCTCAGCAAGGCAGCAATGCCATCTGTAGCTGCCACCAGGCAGTTGGGGACCTGCCCAGACCAGGAATCACACACTGCTGCAAGAATGGGACTGGAGCTAATCCTTATGTGTGTGAAGGGGGCAACGCAGTTATCTCAAGATGCCTTTTTTAGTGGGGAATGTAACAACATTCATTGTCATTTACTTTTGGTTTTCTTTGCTTTCTTTCTTTAGCTGCATTCCAGATCATAGGGTTGGTCATCTATCCAGTGAAATTCACGGAAGAAATTCCTCTCATGGGAGCTAATATGTTCAGCTGGGCCTATGGTTTCGGTTGGGCCAGCACTGTTGTTGTGATAGGTTGTGCTTTCTTCTTCTGCTGCCTCCCCAATTGGGAAGATGAAGTCCTGGGAAACATCAAGCCAACATATTACTACTCCTCGCCAGATAGAGCACCATATTTAAATTGAAAGGTTAAATCCAACTGCAATCAACTGTCAAAGCAATAGAAAAGCACCTCTGCTGCAAATGTCGGTGCGATTATGGAGACTGAAAAAAACTACCTTATTTCTTCAGTGTATTTCTTATAAGCACTGGTTTTAAAAAAAATAAATTAAAAAACATTGGCATCTGTAAGCAAATAACTTTTACCTAAAGTATTATTTACATATTCTCATGTCAGTTCTGTTTTGGTGGTTTACTTGCTCCTTTCCCTACCAACTAATTGAGTCATCCTTATTTTATTCAAACACATCCTTACAAATAAAGACATAGCTTTTCAAATATGGAAAGGAGGAAAGATTTTAAACAACCCACCAGGGGGACCTCCAAGTTATTTTATTTTTTCACCTGTGACAAAATGGCCTTATGTAGAATTAGGAAAAAATAAAACCCTTCCAAAGAAAGCTTTTTCTTCTGCCAAAAATCAGTCCAAAGGAAGGAACTTTACTGAGTCTTTTACAGTCGTATGCTGCCTAAGAATCACTTCTTGTTCCTGTTAGTGGACCATTGTTGACTATTAAATGTATGAACTAAGGGGAAAATAAAATTTATTTTTTCCACCATCTGTTGCAGTTAAATGGAGCCAATGTGTATAATGGTGGCTAATGTAACTTTTACAGGCATTTTTGTGACCACTACAGGACGTGCTACAAAGACATACATAATTAAATATACATCGTCACAGAGAGAACAAATAAATTTTCAGATGTTAAACTGTGTGCATTATTATATGGTATTTGGGAGATGCTTGTTTAAAAAATACTTTTCAGTGGAAACATACACTGCTCTTTATGTCTGCCATTTTAAAACTGCAGAGTTTTAATTATCAGACATGGCTTGGAAGGAAATCTTAGCATGAGCTGTTGAAAACATCCAGAAGTTTCTAAAATTCACTGTGGGGTGCAGGGACTAGTAAACCTGGGAATGCTTTGTGAGTCACTAGGGATAACGGGTATAAACAGAAAAGCAGCCTGTGAGCAATATCTGTATGCAAACTTCATACAGACACGTCTTTGGGAGCAACCTGCTGAGCTCCCAGCTTGTCTTTTTGGAGCCAGTGACTCCAAGCAAATTTTCCAGTGAGGTAGAGCCACGTCTGCATCTGTCATGGACTGGCAGCAGCTTATGACATATTTAATTGAGATCTGTCATCTCTGTCAGGGCTTTCCTAGGCTGGGGAAGAAGGCGGCAGCTCCTCTGCCAGCTGTGAGGGCAGAGACATGTTTCTGAGAGGGCTGTAGGTGTGGTGGAATGCAAATGCGGTGTTACAGGGCTGCTTTCCCCTTATTGTGACCCCAGTACCTCAGAGAGAATGTGTGGGTATATGTATTCATACACATGTACAAAACAGAACTTAAAAAGTGCTAATCGGCACCCTGTAAGACTAAGGCATTTAGAACTAAGATTTTTTTAATGCTCCATGTGTCTTGGTAATATATGTTGTTTAGCATTCCACTTTATAACACTTTCCTAACTTCATAATTCTGCATTTTGTACGTGTGTATGTTTTAAGGTCCCTTGCAGGCCTGTATTTTATAGTTTTACAGAGCATAAATATCTCCAGGCTTCAAAACTGTGTTAAATGCTCAGTCATGCATGGCACGTGGAATCAACTGTGTTAGCAATTCCTGATGAACAACACAACCTGTAAGAAATGTGTCCTTTTTTCTCTCCCTCCCCCCACCAACTCTTTATGTACAATACTGGAGGGCTTATACTGGATAGATGTCTGTGTTACAAATAACCATAGTACCTTTCCCGGGAACCCGAAACACTGTAGAGAATCTCAGGTCTGGAAAATCCTTGCACAGCTGAAGCTGGGAAGGAGAAAAAACATAAGGAAATGGACACCCTAATGAGAAAGACAATGATATGGAAATAGGACTAAGCATAACTTAAGCCTTCTGTATGTTTTTTTTTTTTTTTTTAATAAGCATTGTCATACCTTGTCAAAAAAGAAAAAAAAGCACAAGTGTAAAATAAACTTGGTTCTGAATGTAGTGGGTGAATGCATAAGCAGCATGTTACGCAATTTAGATGTATCTAAAGTGATACTAATGTATGTATCGTTCTTTTCAACTGTGGTGGCTTAATTAAAACTGTTTTAATTAATAGGTGTAAAAACTTAGTGATGTTTCTGTTTCATAGATTCATGAACTCAAGAAAATAGCCATTCTTTTCTTCTCTCCATGTGAGCTCCAAAACCTATGAACTGTTGGGTTAATAAAATCGAATGAAAGACCGTGTCTATCCAGAAGGCAACAACAGCATTTTCCAGTCAAATAAGCTTGAGTATGCACTGCAAAACACATCTGCATGCTTTCATCAGACACACTAGGCATAGAGAACTTTTGTTTAAATCCAAAGCTCTTAAAAGCTCCAGGAGGAACCCCAAACACTTTAAGCAAATTATGGTGAAAAAGGGGAGAAATCATATGCTGTCAGTTTGTTCCTTGTAACCCAAACTGACAAGTAACTGATCAAGCACTATCAGTAAGGAGACAAAGATGAACCTAGCATTTTCAGTGGAAGGCTGTGTTTCTCTAGCAACTAGAAACCTTCCCATTTCTAACCTCACGTTATGTACGGCCCAGAAGTAGCCCTGTACTACTGGTACTGGTCACAGAGAACTCTCCCTCTGGCTTTATACAGGTCGCAAACCCAGTACTGGCCACCACTGCATCAAACTAACCTGAGGCTTCTCATCTCTGGAAAGATGAGTTCACCATCCTTCCAGTATTTTTAGCTGCCCTTTTCCTTGTACGTCTTAATTCTAAAACACATCTACCCACCCTGGATTCTAGCTACTTCCCTTCTCATCACTCCCCATCTACAATGCCTCCTAGTTTTACAGACCCAGTTAGGGAAAATATTTGTTTTCTTCAGATTTCAATACTTCAGATTTCCCCAAATACCCTAAAAATAACTAGTTTATACAATAACCATTTTTTAACACAAAGAACACTTGTACTCCTATTTACTCAGCAGGCTACAGTCTATAAAAGCAGAGAGAAAGGAAAAAGAAAAAAAAAAAAAACCCCAACACTAAATCCCAGGCTACAGTCTGAGTCCTTCCAGCCCAGCACACATGACTCTCTGCTCAGAGGAGTAAAGAACACTCAACAGTTTGTGTGATTGCCTGCAAGAGAAGGCTAACTCACCTGAGTGGGGTGAGGGGAATGATTAAACCTCATGGACACAGGAAACACCTGCCAAACTTCACTGAGATTTTGTATTTTCAGTTGATGTAACAGGTGGGTTACTTTTTAGGCAATTACTTGATGAGATAGAATTCTCAAGAAATATTCACGTGGCATTTACTTCTTGCCAAAAAGAAAGAAAAAAAAAGAATTAAAAATAGTTGCTGAGATAATGGTGTGTGTATAAATTAATGATGAACCAAGCATGGACATATATCAGTGAAAACCAGCATGCTTTAGAATGTTCACATCAGGCAGAAGAGCTGAGTATTAGTGCTACAACACAGCAGTGGAGGTTGCTAGCAATAGAGAACAGCAATCTGAAAAAATGGGATTTTCAGTGCTAGTAGGTGAATTGGCATAGATTTTGAAATGAAACTGTAAGCTGATACTCACAACTAGAATGAAGCATAATCAAATGTGTTTCCTAAAGGCAGGAGTTTCTGGCTGAGATTCCTGTAACAAGTATGTGTGCAGACGTAATGAAATCTGGGTCTAGGGCACCTGGGATGTACCAGTGTCATGACACAGGTGCAGCTGTCATCTGTGTAGATTTGATGGACCAAGGATACATTGACTTTGCTATGCATGTGCAGCAATGCACCCCCTGTGTAGGTCTGTAGCAGTGTAGTAAGCAGCATTTGTGTGGAATTTGCTGTGTCCAAAGTTGAGGGTCTGACTGCTTCCAGCTATGGAGCTCCACATCCAGAAATTTCAGGCAAAAAGCCAATGCCTTCAAATTTTTCCGGTATACAATTATATTTAAATGAGGTGGGAATTGACAAAATAATCCAAAGATTCTTTTTTTACTATGATTTTTGAGTAGCTTAATTTCATAAGGCTGAATTTGTAATAACCATTGTAGTGGAAAACATGCAGGAGTGTCTAGAGCTCCATAATATAAATAATATAAATGCAAATAATGTAAATAAATGATAATGTATGATAAGAAATATGCATTATCTGACATAAATAATGAATGTTAACTTCACCATGAACAGTATTTCTCATGGGTATGTCTTTGCCGGATTGGATAATATTTACCAGAAGGATTGATATGACTGTTGCCTTTTATTTATTTATGGCAATGAGGCTAACACATGCTGTTTTCCATAACACTCTTTGTGAATATGGAAATGTCTTATAAGTACTGAAAATTGCAGAGCATTGGGTGTGTACATTGGAAATCAGAGTTCCCTGAGACACAGACAGCCAAGAGAGCGCAGACAGGTTTGAGATGAGATCTCACATGGGAAACTCTGAGCCCAAGAGCTTGAGTCTCTTCATGCCTGGAGCAGCTGAACATATGGATCACAACTATATCAGGCATTTTGTTTGAAGACAGTGTGCAAATATTAAAATGTTGGTAGGAGGACAGTGTTTTCTTCTCAGCCTGCTTCCCAAGGACATTCCATATAAAGTACTTGATGCTGAAATAGTAATTTCCATGTAGCGGGTTTTTTTTTTTTCCAGTAAAACCCTACTTTCAACTAAAAATTTCAAAGTGGAATTCATGGCTGAAACTCTTAAAAGTATGTTTGGTATGCGTGTCTTATCTGTAGGGCTCAGAGTACTTACAGAAATAGCTGGTGCTGTTCCCCACTGACCCATTAGGCACAGTAAATGAAGCCATTTCTTTGTCAGAGAAATGTAAGTAGTAAGGGAGTGGCACCTTGGAATTACCTATGTGAGGCTGGTTTTACTTCTGTCCTAAGGCAGCTGACCTGTATGATCTGCAAGGAGTTACAATTATGATCTACTATGTTGGAACAGCTATTTAGTTTGTCTTGGTATGCCACAGGGAAGCTGTGGTCCCCAAAGCTTAAGTAAATCACTTAAGTAAAGTTATTAATGTAACAGAGCTGACTCCTGACAGCCACACTAAGAATCTGCAGATCCCCCACATGGTTACAAATCCTTAGGACCTGACTGTAGTTGTGTGGTTGTTTTACATGACACCATTGATTACAACTGCTAGTGTGGGAGGAAAGCTGTACTCATCAAACATCTGCAGGGCAATGGTAGGAAGTAACTGTGGATGAAGCCTTAGAATCACAGAACCACAATTTATCCCATGCTGGAAGGGACCTCTGAGGATCATGGATTCCAACCCCTGGCTCCACACAGCACCAAACCCTATTTAAACCCTATGTCTGAGAGAGCTGTCCAAACGCTCCTTGAACTCTGGCAGCTTGGGGCCATGACCACTGTCCTGGGCAGCCTGTTCCATGCCCACCACCTTCTGCTGAAGATCATTTTTCTAACCCCCAGCTGCCCCTCCCCTGACGCAGCTCCGTGCCGTTCCCTTGGGCCCTGTGGCTCTCACAGAGAGCAAAGCTCAGCGCTGCCCCTCCGCTCCCTGTGAGGAGCTGCAGCCGCCATGAGGCCTCCCCTCAGCTCCTCTGCTCTGGGCTGAGATGATTTGTTCAAGCACGGAGCTTGCCCTAAAGAAAGCAAGTCCTTTAATAAAAACGGAGAACAAAATGCATGCTCAGACATACAGAGATTTTGTGTTTTTGTAATGCATCCTTGAACTACCAACAAAAATAACAAACATGGGTTTGTTGTTTGTGAACATGCCTCATGTTCACAAATCTGCTGTTAAAAACTGCTATTACCATAGTGTTTTTGCATATATAACCTTGCTCAGAGAAAGAAGAATCCTTTAATTCTATGCATTTGTCTTGTTGAGAGGCATGTTTTACTGACGTGTCAGCAAGCATCGTGTGTGGGGCAGGCTTGGGAGGTCAGACAGCATGTCAGTCCTAAATGGCTCTTGCTAAAAGTCTTCAGAAAATCCATGCAGATTTTCCTCCAAGCTCAGCAGCCAGCAAGCAGAGGAGGTCTCAAGCAGAGCTTTCCTGTGCTGCTGCAGGAGTGAGAGGCGGCTTTCCTCACTGTGTGGCAGCAAGATCCAGCATTGGCCATTGCAGGGCCACCCCACATGTCACCTCAGAGCCCCTGTGTCCAGGTACTGCACGAGAGTCCTTTGAAACGTCCAACATGTGGGAAAAGCCCAAAATCAGGAGCTTGGCTCAGTGAGATGAAGACCTGGGAGCATGTGAGAGGAGCAATCTGCAGCTTTTCCCCCAAGAAGGGTAGTCAAGTGTAGATCTGAACCTCTCTTTGCTAGAGGTTCAGTCATTTCCCCAGTCCTCTTCTTGTTTCTGAGTCCTGTGTACTTAAACAAAAAATGCTAGCCTTTAGGCAGCACCTTCAAAATGACAAGATTTCAGCTGGCTTCAACTTTTCATGTGAGTGTTCTTATTTTACAATTAAGTAAAGTTTAGTCCTGTACATTTTTGGTATTCTTCTAACTAATGAAAAGGAAAATTTGCCTTGGATTACCCTGTGAACACTTTCAAGTCTAAAGATATTTTTCTGCATGTGTTTATCATGGATGAAGTATTAGCCATATTGAGAACAGAGCCCATGTCTATTGCCTTGGTGTAGAGGAGATGCAGAAAGAGGACAACAAGGTATGTTGTCCTAAGTATAATTTTGCCAAGTTTCAACACTCTATGGGTTGATTTTATAAATAAAACTGCTTGCAAGGCAAGATGCTCTTGCCTCTGAAGGATAACAGCAGATTGGCATTATCAGAAAAAAAGGACCCAGGGTTGTGAATGGATCAATAACAATAACAACAATTGCCATATGATTTATAATCATGCAGAAAATGTTTCTCAGTTGCTCAGGGTAACTTGTCAGATTTAAGACAGCATACGAGAGAATGCATCATAAAATAATTTCATCAAGCTTTTAAAGGAAACAGGCCTGGAGACCTGTTCATAGGAAGTGTGAATACCACGGAATGAAAATGCTCTTGCTGCAAAAGTCATGAACATGCCCCACAGTTGGTGAGTCCATGTCAATCCACAGTTGTACATATAGCTCACTTTATATGAAACACGGATGGAAATGTTCTATCAGTCGTTTGTTAGCTTCTCCTTTAACTGAGAAAATTGTGTCATAGTAGAAAGGGATGTATTGTTATTTTTAGCGCTAATGTCTTTACATTGTTTGTTTCTGCTTACTTGATTACTTCAATAAATAGCAGTGAAAATTTGTTAAGAATATTTTGAGGTGCAGAAAGTGTGCTAAATTCTAACAACATAATCATTGCTAGTATATCTTTGTTTTCAATAGATGAGGCCGGTGTTTTCTCTGAGGGACTATCTATAGGCAATCGAAATACAGAAGAACCATGTGGTTTCACACAGCTCATACACTGCAAAATACAAAGCTTGTTATGGGTAAATCATCACTTCAAATCACAGACTCTGCAACAGAAGTTTTCAATCATTTTTCCCTGTTTGCCACCGGAGTACCAGAATTGCATGCGATATGTCGTTTTGTCAGCTTTGCCATCTTAATCTCTTTCGTCCCAGATGTCACAAATTACCCTTGTACTGAACGTGAGCATTGCTTGTCATTTTAAAATACTTAAGGATGACAAAGCTGGGCAAGACACAGGAACACCCTCAGTGACTGAACGCTACTCATCTTTCTTTCAGTGTGATAAATGCGTTCCGTGGTATCATCCTGCAAATGCTAACATTTGTGACAATATGCATTCATACAAAGGTGTGTTATGTCAAAAGTGATGACAAATCCTTCAGTCATAAATGGCTACCTATAAGATGGCTGAGCACTCAACAAAAAAAGGAAAATTGTTTTATTCTTCAATGTTGCTTTCTCTGAGAAAAAAAAAGGCCGAGTTTTTAGAAAACTGTCACTGTTCTTGAAAGATTGAGGCTTGACAAGAGACAAGGTATAGACAGCTGAGCGGTCTACTGCCACACGCATGAGTGCTTTTGAAGTCATCATTTAGAAACCATCTAGCATCCAAATCCAAATCTTTGTTGTCTCAATCTTTTGGAGATTTTGCGACCATCTTAACCTCAGCTGTGGCAACAGAAAGAATGTATAAACAGATGTGGACAGGTTGCAGGTACCAGCATGTTCCACTATGGCTGAGCTTCAAACAGTAGATGTTTTAATGTACATATAAAAAATCTGTGCACAGAAACAGATGTATTGCAGTGTGTTAGAACTGATAATTAACCTTTTTAGCATTATGTTTAGATTAAAGATAACTGAATTTCTGGCTTGTAAAAACATGGCCCACAAGGGCTTCCTAAAGTGCCCTTTATAAAAAAGTTTCATTTTTCTTGAGATTGTCCTTTATTTCTTTCCCAGAACAGCAGCTGAGATGTCATGATAGCTGGCTTTTGCTTTAAGTGATGCTCAAATTCAAATGTCAAGTCTGTAAAGACATCTTCTGCTCTAACAGAGACCTGTCAAACACCATTTATGAACCTCTCACAACAGCTAGCCAGAACTGCACCAGCTGGAGAAAAAGGAGCAAAGCAGCCACACCACTGCTGATCTACCACCACCAGGCTCATCAACTGTCTCCACTTGGAGATAAGACCTGGTGTCACACTGACGCATTCAAATTGCTTTCATGATGGAGCTAATGACTCTTCACTGTGCTGCAGCTCGCTGGTCTGTAGGTGTTCCAGTTTGGGTCTATGCAAGCTCAAGACCTATTTGTGCATGCTCCTGTACGGTGTATTAATTTGGTGTAAGTTATGAATTTACTTTATATTATTTCATTACTAATTTATTAATATCAATTCAGAAAAATGCTGTGAAATTTGTAATTTAGTATAGATGTCACATTTCACCAAGAAAACTGCAGTATAATTGCAACCTCCATGAGTACATCAGGTCTGGGCTTGGATGCAGACCTGGCTGACAAAATTCACAAGGGAAAGAAGGACACTTTACATCCTCGGTGCTTCACCATATTTCTCAGAAACCAGCTTCAATCTGCAAGTGGTGCAGCTGCTTTCAGATGTACAGGCCACCAAAATACTGGACTGAGGCATGTATTAGTTCAAAGGGAGAGCTCTATGGGCTGTGTTGTTTGTGAGCTGCTTGACAGATGAACCTGCAGCAGGTCACGGGGGGGCTGTGGTTCATCTCTGTGTTGCACTTCCAGCACATCACAGGCAGGCTCAGGCAGGCCCTGAGCAGCATGTGCAGGGATGGATCCACATGCAGACTTCCCAAGGCACAGTCAAACCAAAGCCTAGTATCCATTCTCCCACAAAGGCTATACCCTTACATACTATATTTTTAATGATTAACTCCCATGGCATTTTCCCTCCTGCAGATACGTCCATAAAGGGATAGAGAGGGTACCTACAAGCTCTTTCTTGTTTCTGCTTAATGGCAGCTGAAGGATTTTTTAAATTGATTGTCAAAGATAGTGTATCATTCATTTTTAAATACAGCCCAAGAAAGGCAGCTTTCAACATGCAGATGGCAAGTTTCAGAAGCAGCCACCACCCTCCAGTGCAAACAGTTGCCTGGGTTCCTCCATTCACCTGCCCTGATGCAAATCCCTCAGGAGTGCAGCTGTGAGATTCTGCTCGGGAGAGGCAGGAAGGAAAGTGTTAAACGCCAAAGGTGAGCAGCACCCGCTTTGTTACCGAGTCAGCAGAGCAGAGCGGATCCCACAGACAAACCTAGCCTTGCAGCCTCCCCTGGCCCAACTGGTTATTGCTCAGCGGTGGCTCTTACTCATTTGAATTTAGGTGGAGCTGCCTCCCTCCCTCCCTCTCGTGTCTGTCCTGATTTAAAAGCTTTTTTCAGACAGCTGCACGCCGGCTGGCAGGTACGGGTGCTCCTACTCAAGGCATTTTACAGAAGCACCCTTTGCTTGGTGCAGCTGGGTCAGTAACAGAGTCAGCTCTCCCTGCCCCACCAGCAAGATGGTGAAGTACGGTCTTGACTACACTCGCTGCAGATGGATCCTACCCCTGCTCCTGGGCATCGGCGTCATCTTTGGCATCATTGCACTGGCGGGCAGGGGCTGGCTGGAGTCACAGACCTTGCCCTACGTGCACCAAGCGTCGCTATGGGAGAGCTGCACCAGGCCTTTGCAGGGTGGGGAATGGAACTGCGAATCTCTCATGGGTTATGGTAAGCACTGGCAAGGGCGGTGGGGAGGTCTCTGAAGCAGTGGTCACCTCTCTGAGCACATTTCCCCTAAACTCTCCCAAACATTTCTCCTAATATCTGACCTTATATAAGAAGCTGCGGGAGATGGGAACCAGCACTGATCTACGTCAGTGTTTTTGAGAAACAGAACAAAGGCGAAACGTGTCCTCACCTCCGTGCAGAAAGAAACCTGGGTGCTTTAGACCATGGTTTCCATAGTATAAAAAACACACGTGGTAGTGTTCGAGTGCAGGAACTGTTATAGCATTTAAGACTTTCTTCCTCTTTTAGAAGAAGCCAATAACCTTTCCTCACTAATCACAACTTTCCAGAACTTAACTACTGCTGAACAAATGTCCAAGCAACAAGTTGCGGGGTAAGTCTGGCATGAGTGTGGGATGAGCCAGTCTTGAGTGTCAGGAAGAAATTGGGAGGTAAAAATGTAAGATGATATGAAGGTATCCCCAAGGAGTGTCAGCCTGTAGAACGCTGCTCCAGTAGGTGGGTCGTGTGAATGAGCCTTTTCCTGATTATGAAAGAAAGCTCTGAGAGAAGAAAAGATTTATGCTTGTACTGAATTTTGGCTAAGTGTGCTATTAAGCAAATTGACACAACTTGAAAAAGTTTAAACCACTGTGTCTGGGAGACTAAGCCAAGAGAAGGATCATTCTAAATATGTACTGTTTCTTAGTTGTTTTCTGCATATCTGGTATGTGCCACAGTCTGAAGCAAGTTGCTGGCTGTTAGCCTGACCCAGGAGAAACATTCAAGCTTATGATTTATGCTGATGCTAATTCAAATTTTAAGGAAGAATGTTTTCTCTAAAGTTCAGAATGTCAGCTGCTTTGGCTGAAAATGAATGTAAACACACTTGCAGAAGCAGCCTCAGAGGCTATTTATTACAGCTTTTAAAAATTGTTCTGAAAATTTATCATCTATGTTTAAACTTTACTGCCTGTGCCCAAAATTCAGCTGTAAAGAGTTACTTGTAGCAGGCCCATGTGTGTATAGGGCTCCAGGATAAAGCTAGCTCCATCCAGCATCATGCCCAGTCCAGCTCTCAGAGCTCCTGTGTCAGCTGTGTGGTTGGGCATAGATCAAGGCAGTTTGCTGGCTGGAGAGCAGGAGAGAGACTGTGATGCTCAGCTGCAAATATGTGCTCATAATGTGAATTGGTGGGGGGAGGAGGGGGAGAAAGGCCTGACATTTCTTGGTTAGAATCAGCAAAGGGCTTCCCAGTCCTCAGCTGCAATGAGAAGTGAGGCCTTGTCCTGATGTCCAGTTGGCACTGTCTGTGTCATGAATGCCAGTTTTACCTGGGTAGAAGATTTTCAGAAGTTTCACCATGACAACACAGATGTTTCCAGGTCCTACATGGTTGCTTGGCATTTCACTTACTTCCTTATTCTGCCTCATTCTTACATGCTTAGATTATGCAGCTGCATGCACCAAGCCAGGTAGGTCATCCTCCTCAGTTTGGACTATTGCACCACTTACGCAGTTACCACAAATTAAACCCCAGTATGTCCCATTTTTCTAACATGTTGGACTTAGAACATACATTTCTCCAGAATATTCTCCAGCACATGCTCTGGGAAGTCATCTGACATTTCTGAAAGCATTAGAAATGCTGTTTGTGTGCTGCATGACTGCAGTATGCTCTCAATGGGCATGCATCTACCACTTGACCTCATCAAGGTTACTAAAGACCCAGAAAACCCAAGCAGCTGCTCAAAATCTCCCTGGAAAAAAATCCCAGGTGGAAAAGGAGAATATGGCTGAGATGAGAGTTATTTAGCCGGTGGGACAATACGTAAGTGCTGGATGTGGGAAAAAAAAAATGTATGTAGGCCAAGTGTCAGTGAATTTCCCTTTTCAAGATGATGCCCTTCCAGTGTAAATCTGGTCCATTCCAGGTGTGGTTACCCAGAGTGGTGAGAAGACTGTAAACCTGCCTGCCACGGTGCAAAGTCATGTCACTGTCCTGGTCTTTTCCAGCCCTGCAGATGTAGGTCCCTACTCTCCCCTAATGCAAGCATGGTGCCTGCGGCACTGTATTGCAGAGCTGTTGTCCTTTTTGTGTTTTGTCCTTCTGGTTATGTGATTTTCCCACCCATTATCTGGGGACCAGCACCTAATATAGGAAGACCTGGGCTGAGCCCTCAGGCTGGAGTGGACCCATGTCCCTCGCTTCTCACATAGGTGTGCTAGCAGTTCAGATGCTACCTGGGGGTGGCCAGTAGTGGAGGTGATGGGAAGCACCACTTTCTCTGCTACTTCAGGATACATTTATGGAAAACAATAGAGTAAAGAGGAATTACAGTTTCTTTTTTTTTGAAAGGCAAATGTAGTCAATTGCATGTCTCTGAAGACTGGTCTCAGCTCTAGGCCCTGAGCAGATGGAGGAGCTTTCTAGGCAGATTTCCTTCAGGCACCTGATCTCCAGAGGTGGGATGTGTTCAGATCCAGTTCTTCCCTCTGTATTTCCTATCATTCTGTCCTTGCTCAGTAGATGTGGGGTTGGGATATCTCTTCTGGGAGCCCTGTCATTGCTCATGCAGCATGCAAGTGCCTGGTGCTCATATTAGATTCTACCCAAAAGGCAAGGCTATGTGACAGCATCTCCCTTGGAAGCATACACCTTGTAAGCGTACATCTCACTTGTTTTGCATTGTCTTATTTTATATGCACTGCTGCTGGAACATAGGTTTCTAATAATTCTGGGATTACATTTATCCGCAAGGTCACAGAAAACAAGCATTCAGTGTCATGTTATGTTGATATTTATCTTTCTCTTGTGCCAAGCTAAACACCATGCTTGATAAACAAAGTGTAATTACATGCCTTCCTGAGCACAGAGACAAAAGACATGATGTAAACAGCAAGGACAGGAGTGTTTTACATTTTCTAGAGATGAATACTTTCATCTCCCCTCTATCCCACAGTTCCTGTTTGCTTTCCTCTGGGCTTTTTTTCTCAGCTTCTGAGGCTGAATAGGTTCTGAAATTCAGTCTTACTGTGGGGCTAGTTTCACTGACATACGTAATATGCATGTCTACAACAGCGACTGTCAGTGAATATGCCCAACGTGGCTTGGATAGTAAGATATCTTAATCCACCACAGACATCTTCATCCCATTATAATTAGATCTAATTATAACGATCTTGCAGGTTGTTCAATATAGTGTGCAAATTCAGATCAAATTCTCCACCTACAATGTCTGTAATTCCCCTGCATCTCTGCTGTTTGGCTTAACATATATATACACATGGACAAAAAAAAACAAACATCCTTGAGGTTGGTTGTGTTTGAAGAGAAGGAAGTTGAATGTTTCATTGTCGCTTCAGTGGCACCATCAGGAGCATTTGAATCTCCTGAATTGTTGTTTAAGCTGACAGAATACAGAACATCACAGGGAAGACAAGGCCTACACAGTGGTACATTTTTGGAAAGCCAGAGTAACTGCTTCACTGGTGCATTAAGCTTCTGTGCATTAGACCGTTACAAAGGCAAAGACTTCATGGATTGGTAACAGGCACAATGTGGAATATAAGTATTTCGGACATGGCTGAGCTTGCAAAGAAAATGCAGAATTTAAATCCCTTCATGAAGCTGCCATGGCACTCCTTAGTTTTTCTTGATTTTTTGGCTACAGGACCTCTCTTGTACAAGGCGTGTCTCAGACCTGAGACTGTTTTTCAGTGTGTAATTTATTCCACTGCAGGCTCTGAAGATGTTTAAACATGTGTGTTCTTGGTTGGGAGGAAAAACTGATTTTCTTTTATTAGTCTCAGTACAATGTACAATAAGATGAAAAACTTAGGGGTACTTGTCCCATCTTATGTTTTACCTGGTCCTGCAGCCCTTCGGTGTGCAGATGCTCCCCTTAAAATAACTGCAAACTCAAGCTTTGGATGGTGCAAATAGAAGTGTTGGAAAAATGATAGGAAAAGGCATTTTTGCATGACAAATGAAATCCAGACCATCAATTATTTTCACATTACAGTATTCAAACCCAGCCTTTTCCTATGACGTTTGGAGTTTTTTTGCAAGTGGAGAGTAGAAGAAGGTTGAATGATTTTTCCATGTGGAGAGGACACATTTCTCCACCTTGTCTTCCCAGATACTGAGTAACTATGTTCTATCTCATTCCAGTATTATTTTGGACTACGAATGTTAGTGCAATGTTACAAGATAGGATGTCTAGTACAGTGTGATAATAATAGAAAAACATTAGTTCAAATATGGCAACAGATAATGTTGTCCGCAGCATAAGTGAACAAAGGGAATGCTGCAAATGGCATTCCCTTTTTTCACTCAAAGAAATATTCTACTTTAGTCTCACAAGAACCATACCAGTAAGTAGATTTTCTTCTCAGCTTTGCCTGTATCGAACTCTTGGGTCCAGAGAAACTTTTGTCACACTGAAGCCCCATTTATTATTCCAGAGGCAGCATGTATGAGTGGAAATTACTTGCCATCTCCCCATAGCTAATGTAACAGCAGTGAGGTACATGGCCTGGCCCCACATCTCCTTCTGGGAAATTACCTTCTCTAGCCAGTGACTCATCACACCTGGGGCACAGGACAGACCAGACACAAGTTTCCCTGTTGCCACACTGCCTGCATAAAATTGCTTTGCCTTCTCTCACGTTCCTATCAGGGCTGACAGCCAGGCATAGGGAAGCCCTTGCTTGGCTCAGGCTCAAGCAGGCACCCGAAGGAGAATAGTATAGGGACATTTCCAGAGGTCTGGACACGGACACAGCCCACCCCGGCAGGATCTGAGAGGAGAAACTGCCTGTCCTGACTGTTGCTTGGCATGCAAGGGTGTGTGCACCTAGGAAGAGGAGTGAAGCAAGCATATAATTGTGCTTTGAAGCAGGGCCTGTCTCAAGTCACAGGGCCATTGTTGCAGACTTTCCCCGAAGCCAAAGTTCTGCACTTAAACTCTTTGAGATGATAGCGATATTCAGGTAGATTTGTCAACATGTCCCTAAATATGGGAAACAAAGGCTGGAGAGGTTTCTGATCACTCCAAAGAAGGCTGTGAGAGAGCTGGAGCCAGCTATGTTCTCTGCGCATTATATAATTTACAGGATAAAGTCTTCACTCTTTTGGTACAGGGGGAAATGAAAACAAAAATTTTTGCTGTTGCTGTTTCATGTAAGTGTGAAACAGTTATATTTATATACACTGATTGCGAGTAATTCTACTGGCAATGTGCAGGGTAGTGCATCATTTCCTAAGTCACCAGTCTCCTACAAATATAAGATTACTTTGGACTAACCAGTGAAAAAGGCGTTGACAAGATTAGTTATATAATAACTTACAATATTCATAGTTATTCAAAACTTAGAATGCTAGAAAATACGGCCTTAATTAAATGTGTTAAACAGCAATATATTTAAGGAACTCTGATGGAAGAATAAGGTTGCTTTTTCCCTAGTTTGTAGACGAGACTTCATTGTTACTATAGAGTTACAAAGAAGGGAATCAACCCCAGAGCATTTAATTAACATGACAATTTTCATTCCTCATCTGCACTTGCAAATATGCTTCCCCTTGTAATTTTAGGGTTTGTTCTTTTATATATTTAGTGGCAAATTCATTTAATCAGACTCTTTTTAAAGAGTAGTTATGCTCTTCAGCAATTAACTCTACAGAAAGCAATTGCAGATGGCATCCCACTGTTTATCATCCAGCCTCCACTTTAACAATTACAGTTAAATTGGGTGGGAAAATATCAGTTGTGTGGAGGGTTCTTATCTCCCCATGAGGAGTTGAACTAATGGTGTTGAGGACTTTGCAAAAATCCTCAGTGTTTTGAATAGTCAGGATCGGAAGTCATCAAGTGCATACCATTCAGAGAAGGCATTCCTGCTGAAAATTTGTGGAAAATTGTGGCTATCTTCTTATTTCTCTTCAGCTCATATCTTCCTTTAGCTTATTGAGGTAATCTGATGTAACAAGGCTATAGTACTCTCTCTATAGTCTGAATGGTGATAAGAGCTGCAAGGCTGAATATGAATTCCACTTTAGGGTTAAAGAGCCAGATTACTTAAGCAGGAAAGCAATTACACAGGAAAAGAAACAAACCTCTCTAAACACTGTTATTTTTACATTTCCATTTCTCACTGACAGCTTGTATTGTTCTAAGCAACTTTGAACATGTTCACTCAGCAAATGTTTTAATGCCATGTTTATTCTTTGTTAAGCACGAATACAAGATCTCTCATCAGTCAGAAATTCCCAGAATTCAAATTGGTTTGTGGAGTGAGGTTCTATGTCTTTGTCAGATGTCTCTAACTACGTCCCAGTGAAAAACAGGGGTCAAGAGTAAGGAGAGCAACACTTGGTGCATATAGAAATGGGATATAAATTCAGTGTTCTTCAGCCTCAAATGGCTCTGGGAAAATCAAACTTAAAAGGAGCTGTTTGGAAAGGTTCCACCCTGCTGTTTCGAAAGGTTCCACCCTGCTGTTTCAATTCCAAGTTCTAGTTTGTAGCCTGGGTTGTCACAGAAGTTTATTCTGTTTTAACACACATTTTATCTTTTAACCCATATTATAACTCAAGAGCAGTTAAAAAGCAGATGCATCCTGCTGCTACGCGTATGTACTGTATGTATCAATATCTTGCTGCTATGCGCATGTACTGTATGTATCAATACCTTGCCTGTATTATTTATTTGACTTTCCCACTCCCATATACACATCCATGTTTAAGTCATCCTCTTTTAGTTTAAAATAAATAGGAAAAATAAGAGGAAACCTATTGTACTGTTAAACTGTATAAAATTAAACTGAGATCCCAAGATATTTGCAATATATGCAACTGCTTCTGAAGATAATATGAGCTAGGGGTATTCCCTGACTCTCCCCTGTTCAGACATTTAATTTTGAGGCACTATGTGCACATTAATATAATAGCTAACTTACTCGGTGATCCCTTTGATGACAGCGCTACACCTTCTGCCTCCCTAGTGCTAAGTAAGCACTGAGGAAAAGCCCTCATTAATATAGGATTTGCAGAAGCCAGCATCTAAATCAAGCTTGTACATGTCTGGGCTTATGATGAAATGAATTTGAACCACTCCCTCAAAACGTAACCACTCCTCACCTCAAAATTCAAGTCAGGATAGCTCCTAAGCTGGTTTGCTTTCCTCAGTAAGAGAAGAGGTTTTCAGAAGTACATAAAGCCTTCAACACAGGTGTTGCCTGTATATGTTCATTACTGAAGTCAGTGATTGGAAGTTAATAGTTATTTGCTTTAAATGAGTTAAAGTCCACCAAGCTGAACTGAAATGTTACTTCAGTCCTAAGCTATGGTTAAGATACTGCTTTCTGATAATATATATTGTGTTTTACTGATAGGTAGTCTGTGCATGAAGGTTCTTTAACTTACTGTTTTCATTTAAAGACGTTATATGGTGATTGGAAGCCCTAATTCTTTCCCATTTGTAAGATGGGACCTGCTACTAACCATCGAGAAACTTTGGCAATGGAATTACTTAGTGTGAACCTAAGTAGGTAATTCTCTGCCACAATGGTTGTCTCTTAGGTAGTGGCAAGCTAAAAGGTTTATGTGGTTCCTGCTCACATAAAAATGGCTTGCATGTCATAAGATAATGCTCTGTTGTTAAATGAGAAATCCTTATTGACTGCCAATAAATTCTGAAGTAATGCTGAGGGAAAGAGCAGAGTCACTAAAAAGGATGTCAAAGAGAACCCAAACTGCATATTTTGTATTCCACTTCAAACTTAACACAGACACAAAAGAACAAAGAAAAACAACCAGTATTGGCCTGCCCAGGGAAAGATACTCAGAAATCAGTTGTTTTAAGAACAATTCAGATGCAATGAAGAGCCCCAGAGGACAGAAGCTCAGAGAATAATACACATCCAATCATGCCTTTGATTTGTTTTTTTCCCATTTTATTCTGTTTGTAAATTATCCTTGACTAATATGTTATTTTCTTCATTTCTGTAGGTTTTATTTTAAGTTATATTCAGTCAATAACTTTCAGTCTGCACATATTGTTTATTCACAAGAAGCTGCTTTTAATAGTTTCTGATTCAGTTTCAGCTGTACACACAAACACACACAGACTGGTATTTCAAAATCAGCTTGTGATCAGCAAATGCTTGCTGAACATTTTCGAAGTGAGCATCAAATTTTCTCATAGTTACCTGATTATAACTGTCAGGAGACAAGATTTTGCGCTGTGCAATTTTAAAAGGAAATTCTGACCATGCCACTTAATTCGGAGTCCTGTATGGCAGTGGCTTATATTTACAACAAAAGTTCTTAACCCTTCAGCTGATAAATTGAGTTTAGGATTAATGACTTTGATGGGTCAATTTAAGATGGAAGCTAAGGAGATATAAATTAGGAGAACAATTTCAGTTTAATTTATCATTTCAATGGAAACAAATCAAGGAGTCCAGAGTTCGCCACACCCTGATGAAACACGTCAGGTTGAGAAATCAAAGTGAGTTCAGCTTTGTTTTCAAAATAATGCTCTTTCCCTTTAATCAGCCAGTCATAAAACAAGTTGAGCTCTACAAACTCAGTCTAGAAACATTCTCATTACGTACAACACAGAGATGAATCACCAACATGGCAGATTTTAGTTCTTGTAAGAACTGCTGTGTAAGACTGGAGCTAGAACAGCAGGATTTGTGTTTCTTTCCATTGATGATGTGAGGGATAACAAGGCAAATGTTGTTGTTTTCAAGGCAATCTTGCATTTTTCTCTCATTTGTATTGAAACTCTTATCCCTAAAATTGCTACACAACTCTCTGCAGAGACTGATGTGATAACATGATCAGCTGGCAAGAATGTATCAATGATTTGTTGATCTCTGCAAGCTGACAACAAACTATTTTTCTTTCTAATGCTATTTGTGTATTTAGATTCAAGCTAGGAGGAAAATTTCAAGAAACGTATTCTTGCTGGTTTCACTACAGGTACTCCTGAAGTTTCCAGGGTTCCTTTCAGAAAATACGACTCAAACAGAGACACTCAGTAGTTTCTGTCATTTGGGGGTACCACATCAAAAAAGACATGAGAACAACATTGTAAATGTTTTCTTGCATTTTTGAAGCATATACACCAAAATCAGAGAAATTTGTAACTATCATGAGAGAAGTGGGCTTCATGTGTTATTTTCAAGGCACTATTTGGAGCACAAAACACATGGCAAGCTAAGAACAGTAGAGTTAGTGGTCCGAAGTTTTGACTCAGCTTACTGCTGAGCACAGAAGTTTGATTCCTTATGTGTGAAGCATGAGCAGTGTTTGCACTTTGGGAAAATGCAGAAGGGAGCGAAATCAAGAAGACAGGAAACTGGAGACACTCTTAGTCCTGGATTTCTCATAAAGTCAGTCAGCTTCCATATGGCTGCAGTCAACACGAGGATATTCAGAATATGTTTAGATGGAAGAATACAAGAGGCAGTCATGCTACTTCTAAACTAACTTAGCTTTAATAGCGCTGTAATAAAGCTGTGTTATTATTAAAGTCTCAGCTAATTATCTTGCTCATAAGCTACAGCAAGCACTGCATAGGCATGGGTGGACTCCCTCTGTTCTCTAAATTAGCTGAGGTTCTCCTCACACAACAATGAGTATTAGACGGAGGGCACTTATTTTCATTTTCCAGTAGTCACACTTGGCTGCATTCGTGGTGGGTTGTTTGGACTCTCAGAACTCATTACTGACTCATGCACAAGACACTGTACACAGAAGCACTTCTTCATCTGCTTGAGATGGGCATGAAAATGGGTGGTTGTTTTGCCTATGTTGGACTGCAAGGTCTTGTCGTAAGGCCTTTGCTGTAAGACAAAATTGCTCAGAAAATTGCCAACTAAAAGGAGCTGAAGAAAGGATGGTGTGTCACCTCCTACAAACTCTCTCATAGTATTCATTTGCATTTTTTCAGCTGACAGAGGAGGCAAACGGGAGCAGTAGGATGAACATGCAAGTGTTGCGGTATCCTGCTGGTTTTCCAGGACACTTGCATAAATACACATTTATTTTCTAACAAGCACATTTTAACTATTAAACAGCCAAAACATCACTGCCATTTGGGGGACCTGAGAAAACAGATCTCACAAATTTCTGAATATTTTCACAGATTTAACTTGATGTTGTTTAATCTGCTGCTCCCTCTGTCTCTATTTCTGATTTTATGACAGGGGAACTTTCAGCTTTCAACTGCTCTTCCTCTAGAGTCAAATGTTTGTTAAGTTGGCATTGCATCCATGATAATTCTATGACCGGGATTTCTCATTATTATGAAAAAGATTTGCAGTTAGAAAAAAATATTTATGCTATAACTTTTGCTTTATGTTAAAGAAAAATATAAAGGAAAATAAGACAATATTTGGGACCAACTTAGCTTCTTGGTTGCAATTAAATCATTTCCTAAAGTCATTCAAAAGTCATTCCTAATAAAACGCTTATTCTGAAATGTACTTCCAACAAAGTATTTTGAAGCCTGTGGAGACAGAGCCCTTGGGAAGGGTGTTGCTGCTCAGCGTCACAAAGATTCTGTTCTTGTGCCAAGCCTTTGAAACTATACTGGAGATGCAGAAGACCTCTTGTGGTTGTAATGGCTGGAATTATACATTCTCCTTCTGTATCAATGTTTTCTGAGCAATGAAATTCTTCTAATTCTGGCATTTTTGAGGAACTGTAATTACTAATTATATTGGTAAAGACACTAAGGTACTCTAGTTCTGTCTGACACAGGGAAAAATAAACACCTCAGAAACAAAAACAGTTGTAGTTATTCCCACATAAAGTTTTGCTACCTTTTACCTCACAAAGGTAAGGTGTTTGCACACTGTGGTCTCAGAATACTAAAAACTACTGCTTTTTATGAAAGGCAGATGAAGTCGGCTTCCTCAAAAAAATCCCACAACAGTGGCTCTCCCATGGAAGCCAATTGCCTTGCAGGAGCTGTATATTTGTTTTCTTCCAACTCTGAGATACATTTTTTTTTCATGTTAAAAATGTCATGAAATTGGCTGTTACGTGATTAAGCAATGAGTCCTAAAGATGTAAGCATCCTGTAGCAAACATGTCTGTTCTTGCCATATATCCAGTGCCCTGCAGGCTGGGCATACACCCAATCTGCTTTCACACAGTCACAGCACTTGTAATACTACTTCAGGAAAAACAACTGGGCAAGGCCAGAGGAGGAGTGAGATGGCAGCGTGGGCATGGTACCGCCACACATGGCTGCGGCCATCAGGTCCCCTCTGAGCCCTTGGCCTGGTCAATGCTGCCAGCTGCTGGATGGTGACTGTCATCAGCACCTCATGGGAAGCAAGGCTTTGGTAAGCCAGCTGAGGTGCTCCTCTTCCAAGCTGGACCCTACCTCTCCACGTTGCATGCTATTACCTCTGTGCTTTCTAAACTCCCCAAGAAAAGAGTTTGGGCTAAAACTCCGAGCTAAGTACTAAGATATAGGCACAACTTTGCTGTCTCTTCATTTTTTCTCAGGAAGCTGCCTGTGTACAAGAATAATACAGTTGAAAAGTCTTCTAAAGCAGATGGAAACTCTTTGGCATAAGGAAGAAAAGAGACACAACATAAAACAGAAAATGTAGTGCAATGGTTAGAATGGAGCAAAAGTCATAAAGCAGAGAAGAATGTTGAAAGTGAACAGAAAGTAAAATTGGCTTTGATGGGTCAATAGGAAAAAAAGTAAAGATGGAAAATCCTGACCCACTTTCTAGTATGACTGTAGAGGTGATGTGGGGTTTAGAGAAGAGCACAATGATGTTGCTCACCAGGGACTGGGCACTGGCAAAGCCCACAAGGCTTTCATGCCAATCCAGCACTGGCAAGGGGAAAAGGAGCATGGTTTGCTTTTTATTATTTGGATTCTCTTGTTTGGGTGACTGTCTTTAGGCCTTGGGATACTACAACAGCAGGAAAAGAGACCTAAATGAAGGTGTAGTTATTTTCTGATCATACTGGCACAGGCGTGCAAGCAATAGAGTATGCTGGTAAGCTAAATATATGATTTTTGGCAGCCAAAAGGGCCAAATGTACCCTGGGGTGGCATCAGCACTGCCAGTCAGGTGAGAGAGGGTGTTGTCCCACTTTGCTGTATGCTGTGTCACCTCACCTCTAGAACTGGGTGCAGGTTTGGGTGCCACAATGGAAGGACATAAAAATATTAGAGAGCATCCAAAGGAGGGCTACGTAGATGGTCAAGAGGCTGGAGAATATGATATATAAGGAGCAGCTGAGGTCCCTGGGTTTGTTCAGCCCAGAGCAGTGGAGCTGAGGGGAGGCCTCATGGCGAATGCAACTCCTCGCAAGGAGAAGAGGAGCAGCAGCAACAGGGCCCGAGGGAATGGCATGGAGCTGTGTCAGGGTAGGGTCAGGTGGGAGTTAGGAAAATGTTCTCCACCAGAGGATGGTGGGCATGGAACAGGCTGCCCAGAGCAGTGGGCACAGCCCCAGGCTGCCGGAGTCCAAGGAGCATTTGGACAGTACTCTCAGACAGAGGGTTTGGATTTTGGGTGGTGCTGTGTGGAGCCAGGAGTTGGATGTGGTGATCCCTGTGAGTCCCTTTCAACTCCCAATGAACCTATACTCTGTGATTCTATGACCTCCTTGGGCCTACCTGAGGAAAATTCTTGGTACGAGACTGCAAGGGAAGCAGCACTGGACCTGGAGACAAAGGTGTCTGCCTCTTTCTTCAGTATGGGAGAAGCTGCATCACAATCATTTACCATTTTATGACCAATGCAGTTGCTATTACTGAGGATAATACGCTGTAAAGTATTGGCTTCTGCTTCAGTCCAGAGTGTCATCACTGACATTTCCTTTGCTCCTTGTGTAGTACAAGTTGGATTACAAGCAAAGGGAAGGCTATTCATTATATAATTAGCAAATGATTTAACCTGAAATATTACTGGTTTAGTAAGAGCTTCTATTGCAGCATAAACAAGCAGCCACATTTCACGTAAAAAGACACAAAGCTTTCTGTTCCTAACTCTTCAACAGTTCTTGGTTTTAAAGCTGTTGGCTTTAAAGCTTTTCCAAGCTCCCCTGGACCAAAAATTGAACGGAATGGCCAACAGCTGCACTAACTGCAAATCTTTCAGCCACCAGTCAAAGAGAAAGCAGGGGAAAAGGCAAACACACATGCTCAAAACAAGATTCTTTGTTCTGCTTCAGCAAGTTAGTGTTAACATGTATTTTTGTCTACTCCTACCTGATTATTCTTGAAATCTTTAGATAGCAGAAATTCAGGGTAGCTCATTCTTCCATAGTCCAAGGAAAGCTTTCTCTAGGTATGCTAGGGAATGTAAACCCTGAATTCACATATTAGAGGTAAAACAAATTAGGTATTACTTTTTTCAAGAGATGCTGAGTGATTGTGTGTGGGACCCAATGATCCTTGTGGGTCTCTTCCAACATGGTATATTCTGTGGTTCTAAGAAGATGGGTGCATTACAAAGTGGAATAAATCAAAACTATTATTTAGTTGTCAGCCTAATTGTGCCTGTCCAGCTGCTGGTCAGTACTTCTAATGACAAAAGTCTGAACAGCGCTGATAGAGCATGTATTGAGAATGTGAACTGGCAATGTTTGGCACATTCAGTACAGTCTTCTGATTGAATCAATCAGGTTGGTAGGTTTTTGAATACTAGAAATGTCAAGTAACTTAGTTCCATAACGAGTCTTTACTGAACAATGAGCACCACATTTGAGTTATAATAATCACCAGACTTGTTTGTGCTGTGGTAATTTTACAGCATTGATGCTTATGACATGTTGTAACACAAATATATATGATTTAAAAACAAAATTGTTTCTATCTTGAGAAAGTTTTTCTAATTTTGGATCAAAAGGAGAGGTGAAAGTTTTCTACAAAATAGACTTGAAATTTTTAGCTCCACTTAGGACACAGAGTTAAACAAAGGATGTAAAGGCAGAAAATTCTGAGTCTTGACTTTTTTAGAGTATTGTCGTACTTTTAAATTTGCATGCCAGAGTGATAGTGCTTGCATTTATTTTTTTAAGGAAGAATGTAGTTAATTTCAGGGATGGTCTAATTCTCCTTGTCCATGCAGAATGCTGCTGGTTTTACAGCATCTACTGAGGTAATGACATTTGTTCTTGGAGTGTTTACAGTCATTTTTTGCTCAACTCTTAATTGTTAAACATAAATAGGAAGTGTGTATACGAGCCCCATTGCTTTCTGTAGGAGAGTTCAAAGGTGGTGTGCTTACACACTTTGTGCTTTATGAATGATTTCTGTGTGGTCTAAAGTGCTCATCTACAAGACAACAGGAAGTTTCCATGCTTTTCTTCTTGGGACTTCCTTTTCGTGTTTGTTTAAAATTAGCCTTTCATTATTAACCAGAGAAAAACACATTTATTTTTTCATTCTAATATACTTTCCTTCTGATTTCAGCTTGGGGAAGAGCTGCAGCTGCCACGTACCTTGTTGGCTTCATACTCCTTGTCATCTGTTTTGCTCTGGCCATCATAGCATTTGCCATTGATACACTTCGGTTCAACTTCATAAGAGGGATTGGAGGCTTACTTTTTGTTGCTGGTAAGACAGTATGTGAAGGAAAGTTTAGCTCATGCAGATATATTCATACTAGAACTGGTATTTTCCTTATCTGCTTCTATGCTCAGTTCTCTGTCAGTATGCATTTCAACTCTCAATAAAAAATAATGTAAAATCTGTGATGGCAGTGGATCAATTTCCAAATCCTCCAAAACATGGGTGGATTTAGCTGCAGGCATTATAGACGTGGACAGTGTGATGAGTGTAAGCTTAATCTACTTTTTCCCTCCTGTTTCTTCAGCTGTGTTCTCCGTCATGGGCCTGGTCATTTATCCAGTGAAGTTCTCCAGTGAAATTGAAATGACAGGAATCAATATGTTCAGCTGGGCCTATGGCTTTGGCTGGACCACTGCCATTATGGAAATATGCTTGGGATTCTTCTTCTGCTGCCTTCCTAACTACGAAGATCAAATCTTGGGTAATGTGAAGCCCACATATTTTTACTCTTCTCCATAAATGCCAGGAGAAATATATTTGTATTCAAGAGATATCTGACAGACCATCTACATTTTCCAGAATAGTATCATCAGATGCTAGTAGAAAAGGTTGGAAACTTTTAAAATACGTATAGAAAAACAGTACTGGCATTTTACAATAAAGTTATTTACTGTTTTCTGAACCTTCATATCTGATGTGGATTGCTTAGAAGATTGATTCTAAAAATTAAAAATCCTTGTGTTTCCTCATTCATTCCCATGAATGTGGGTGCATATGGATTACATTAAATCTTATATGCTTTTATATTTCCAATTAAGTTCAGAAAATAAACTATCAGTAAACAAAACAACACGTATCATCTTTCTGAAGAAAATCAGCTCACAGAAATCCCATTTTTTATGTGTCAGTTTTCTCTAACCTGAAGATTTTGTGCATTTTTCAAGAAACCAGATGCCTTTATCTACTGTCTGTCAGAGCAGCAAATTAGTCAGCCAACACTTCATGTCTTTATTTCCAGTTTTGCATTCATTCACTTAAACTGTAGGGCTACAGTAAGAACAGGGCAAGAAAGACCCCCACAACCAAAGCTAGCATCCTGACTTTCACCCATCCATTTGGAATGTATTTATTTATTTCTGAATATCAGTATCATTAAGCTAAGACCATCAGTAATCCAAACACCCTTAAAAATTCTGGCATTCTGTTGTTGGTGCCAGCACAGAGCAGCCAAAGGCAGAGGGGATTTCCAGACATTTCTACAACCTACCGATCTGGTTTGAAGAGGCTCCTGGTTCAATTTTTTTCATGAGCCTCTGCCTCTTTGATCAGCTGCATCAAAACCTATGGCTTTTGAAAGCTCTGTTTTACTGTTCCAGTTGTTTTATCCAGGATAAGAGGGTCAGGAAGGAGTTACGAAGAGGTATGAGCCCCTCAGCAGTCTGGGCGCACATCAGGAGTGGGCCTGGAGCAGTGTGATTCTAGGTATCAAACTTTTGCCAAAAGGCCCTTTTTCATTAATTTGCTGTTTATAAGTATTCTAAAAGTAGAAATTGTATACTGTAATGTGTAAATACCAACTAATACTAAGACTCTCACAGTGAGAGAAAATCATCAAAAAATACCCTTCAGTATCTTATACTCCACAGTGCTGCAAGTCTGGGTATATTGCAAGCAAAGAGGTATACTCAAGAAACTGCTAGCTTCTGCATTGCTAACCCTAGCTTTATAATGCTCAATTTCCTGCTATCTGTAAAGAGAACTCCCACTGAAATCTTTAACTAGATAGAATTATTATCTTGTAATACATGTGCAATTTTGTAACTATACTTTATGGGAAGTGTCCTGCCAAATGTTCTTTATTGCAAAGAATGAGAGTTAGAAATTTTTTTTAGTAAAACATCTAAGCAGGTAAAATTAATAAAGACACAGGCCTTAATCTTATTTTTTCTTTTTTTTTTCCTAAATATATTTTATTCATCTTCTCTCTTTTTTTTTTAATGCAGTTAACTCCATTTAATTTTATGGAGTGACTCCTAACTTGGATCAATTAACACCAGAGATGTATCAGGCCAATGTGGAGTGTCTATGTGACAGGGACAGGCTAGAAAAAAAAACGTGCAAATACATTAAGAAGATATTTCCTAGTTGTAAGAAAATGAAAATAAAATGAACACACTTGGGAAAATAGTTTGTATAAAATGGCTTTCAATTCTTTATGTAATGTTACCTGTCCAGGAAAAGAAAATCAAATCTCTTTCCATTATGCTTATTATACCTAATAAATAGTGGTATCTGTGTATTGTTTCAAAACTGAGTCTTAGATTTTGTTCTCTACTAAGAAAAAGAAAGCATGGAGTCCCCCAGAGTAGTCCCCCCTCTTCTAAGGCACCATATTGGAGCATCTGTGTGTGCTGGCTGGATTTGAGAGGGGAGAGTAAATTACAGATCTAACATTAAGACGTCTTGTTCTGCTCTTCAGTTGACTATACGCTGGGGCCTCATTCATATTCATGTGAGAACAGTGATTTTGCTCTGTTGAGATTATGGTCTACATGGAGTCAAGTAACTTTACGCGTGGTTCTGTATTACAGTGTGTTTCAGCTTGTTTTAGTGTGGGAGACAGTATTCTCACGTTCAGCAAATAGGAAGGCACTGTGGTCCTGCTTGGTGCTTTTGGATGTGTCAATCCCTTGAGGAAGCAAAAGTGAACTTGAGCAATCACTGACTGTATTTATAGTTTCTTTCCCATTAGCTGAATGCTGACCCAACATCTGGAGGTGTAGAAAGATGCACAAAACAAGGTTTAGGAGTATGACTCCAACCTTACTGTAAGAGCAGAGCATAATTAAAAGGCAAAGAAAATCTTAGTGACAGATCATGTCCCCTCCTCCCTTCTCTCCTTTGCTGCTCTCAGCAGCTTCACCATCTCCTCCTCCCCCTCCTCCTCCCTAAAGGCAGCAAAGCAGCATCAGGGCTGGTGATGATGGCTCTTTGGGATGCAGCCCCAGCATCCATTCTCCACTGCCACTTTCAGGAGGGCTGAAGTGGCACTGCCAACCCCAGCACAGCCATAGGGAGACCAGCCCAGTTCCCTCCACAGAACCCAATGTCCAAACAGAGAAAGAGTTTCTCCAAGACAAGGAGGGGGGCAGGAGGGTACCCAGCGTGCAGAAGCAGCACAGGTGCCAGAGCTCAAGTGCCTGTATTTAAGCCAGTTTGTTTTCAGTGATTGAATCATAGAATATTCTGGGTTGGAAAGGACCTTGAAAGTCCAGTCTTTCATGGGAAAAGGGAACATAGACAAGATTATATAGTACCCTGTCCAAAGTCCCCCTGCCACAACAGTGGAACCAGATACTTGAGAGAGCATGGTGAAAGCAGAATGCAAAATGCAATCCATTTTAACAAAAAAAGGTGCTGAATCCAGAAGCCAAGGACGTGGCTAAACTAGATTATCCACTAACCAAGTTATCAACTGGATAAGTGATCATCTAGCTAAATTATCAACTAAATTGTTAAATTAACCTTCAGCCAGGTCAACTAAATTATTAACAAAGCAAAGTGATGAATGATTTTGAACAAATTCAACATATGAGTCTGGATTTTGAAACCAAGGAGAAATTAGAGAAAGAGAAGGCACCTCCAATGTTCTGATTCCCTGTTTGTTAGGTTTCTTAATTAATGTCTCACCTGTTAGAAAAAAAGGGCACTTAACCAGTAAAATAAATACAATGAAAGACCTAGAACTTCTCTGTGCCCAGTGGCAATGCTAAAGAGATATCAAGTAAGAAGAGATGTCTGCAAGATTTGTCTTTTGAGATCATGAGCAACAGAAGTTAAGATGTGACTGCCAAAGACATTGCTGCTCCTCCTGTCAAATTAACTATTGGGGAAACAACCTCCAACAAACACATTTCATTTAATTCAACTATATTACAAAAAAAAAAAAAAAAAAAAGGGGGGGAAAATGGAGCTGAAAACAAGTGGATTGTGAAGCTGCCTCCTGAGTACAAACTGAAGCAGAAGAACTAATTAAATCTTTCTAAGGGTAAGTTACTATATTCCATTTAATTTATGGTGTTTCTACCAGAGCATGTGGGATGGCGATGTCTTGGTCTTTGTGATTCCTTTTGCAAATATTTCCATCTTTCACTATGCATTTTTCAGGCACCTGTCATTTGCTCTTAAAATGTAGCCTGCCTAATCAATAATTAAAATGTGATCTAGTTTGCAACTGTATTAAAGTTGTGCATATCTTGTTGTATGAACTAATGCTATGAGTGATATTTTGACCCCGCTGACATCACTTGCAAATCCATTATTGATTTTCTTGAAGCTGACTTTTCATTCTTGAAGAGCAAACATTTTTTCCTACATGTGCTCAGAATAAAGAAGGATCTCTGTGGGCAGCTCCATTGATTTTAACAGCTGTGTTCACTTCTGGGGTGGGACACCAGTCTGTACAAGGTAAGATACCAGGTTATAGGAAGCAGGATAGTTCCTAGGAAAAGGACAATTTGATATGTGCAAGACTTGCAGAATCTGGGTCATAACTGAATAACATTTCTTAGATATACATGTTCACAGTAAAAAGAGGAATCTTCCTCCTTGACAGATCTTAGTTCTACAACAATTATTACTTCTTATAATTTAATTTCTTGAAATACTTCCCTACATGTGTTTATAGTCAGTGAACTTCTCTGTGCTCTGAAGATGAGTAGATCTAATAAAAAAATGAAAGAATAGAGCTTGTGGTAAGAGGTGAATTGACCCATTTGTACGCTCTGGTAGGAAGCAATAATCAAACAGTCTTGCTAGAGGGATATTGAACAGATCAGAATTTCTTTGGAGTTGTATTAGAAAGTAAAATAAGACAACTGAATCAAAGGACTGCTACATAGTTAATAAATGAGAAAGAGGGAGAAAGTCACATTGATCTTCCCTTATTATTTTCACCACTGTTAAATTACTGCTATTGCTAGAAATTTTGGTTTTTAGAAAAAGTTGCTACTCAGGTGCAACTGTGTTATGATGACTAGACCTAAATTTTACCTCCAAAGTTCTTCAGTGCCCAAACCTAGGAAAGCAAATGGATAGGGGTTGCAGATGTCTCAGCTGTGGTTGTCAGAGCTGCTTACATAGACGGTTCCTTAAGTGACTTAAAGATTAAGGCCTGTGTGCTTGCCTACACACACTGATTAGCTCCACGGATTTCCTGCATATGGTGCAGTAAAACTTTTCAATTTTCTTTTTTATATTAATCACAATGAAAATGTGGATGGTTCACAGAGTTCTGCGTGTAACTTCTGGGTGTGAGGAGAACTTATAGGAACATCTTTCAAAATAGCTTTACTGTTTATGATAAGAGATTGGATCAAAATGTCCTTTCCTGAAAAGCTTTATGACACATCCTTTTACTTGTGTTGCTGTTTGCCTAAGCCATCTGTTTTTCTGTAAAAACGGTTTTGAAAAAGGCTACTCTAATGAGCCTATCATACTGAAATTACATTAGATATCCACAGAGAGCCCATCATAAATCACTCTAAATTGCCCTTGACTGTTCAGATGCAGTTCAAGCAGAGAGAGTGGCGTGCTGCTTGAAGGATTTTTCCAGAGAATAGCGTGAAACCAATGGAAGAAAATTCACTCAATTATAAATTCTTGACTTGGATTGCATGCCCAACACCCAATTTCTTATGAAGGAACTAGTTAAGGAAAATGATTACATGAAGCTTTACGCATATACACATACTTTGTATCACTATCTTGTCTAAAGTTGATCTCAGTATGGGGCATGTAAAACACACTTGGACTTTCACTGATATTTCCAGTTTTTCATTCTTTTTTTCTCGCATGCAGAAGTTTTGTCACCTCACTTCTATAAAGCTTCCCTGCTCCGTGGTAAGCTGTCCATTTCACCACACCCAGTCCTGGCAAGCACACCCATGCTTGCCACACTCATATCTGAAGCCTATATGAAGTATTAATGCAACCAGGTTTTATCCCCTAAAGCTTTCTCCTTTCTGCTTAAAAAATAAGGGTTTGAAGTAATAATATCTTGCTGACATTATGCAAATTAGAAGAAAGGGATATTTTCCCAGCCATTTTAGACTGAACCCTCAAAATAACAAGGACCAAGGTTCAAGAGAAAAACCCAGTCTAGTGTGAAAATGGTATCCTCAAGTGTACTTGCAGACCTGACTGTACAGTGGTTTGGAGTGACAAGCAGCCAAATTACCCTTGCAGCCTGCCCCTTTACATCAACGTGTAGCCTCAGCTGAGAGGGTTGTGTGGTCGGCAGACAGAGGATGGAGACTTGATGACTCACGGTGGTTAGCCAAAGACAGAAAATATTCTCATAAAGTCAGAAAATTCTGTCATGACTTCTGCCTCCCTTCTCACAAGTGTGACTCTGGATAATTGTCGTAATTCAGAGAAGTCCCCTGGGCAGTCCCTCAGGTTCTTCCTTTCCCTTGCCCAGACTAGAGCACAAGTTTTGAGAAGTGGCTACGCAGCAGCCTGTTGAGGAGCAGCCCTCAACACTGAGCAGGCTGGAGGGGAGCTTTGCTCATCTCTGGCAGCGCATGTTTAAACAGCACCTAGGTCATGAGGGAGCTTTGCAGAAAGAAAATGTGAAGAATGAGGTGAAAACAAACTTCTTCAGGTCTCCCTCTGTGCAGTTAAGACAAATAAGGACAGATCAACTATTTATCAGGATATTATTTGCCAGAACAATTTTTGCAGTGGCAGACTTGAAATGACATGCTCTGCCTTCACCTGCCAAATCCCTAATGCACCGGGGAACAGTGCTGCTCGCAGGAATGAGTCCTCCAGAGGTTCAAAGAAAGAAGAAGGGTTTCTTCACACACATTTCCATCTCTTCCTGGCAATGCAACTCAAAGATTGCAATGGAAGTATAAATAACACAAAGCAATCAAACCAAAACATCTCCAAAGGGTAAAGATTGCTTCAGGTGACACAGTGGCCCATCCCCTCCTGGGTACATTATTTTGCATGGAATATTACAGATCACGTACAGATCATAGACAATGCATGTTTTGGGAAATGCTACTTCATTCTGAAGTATTAAGAGTGCTCTAGATGAGGTAGTAGTGTGGATTAACTTTGGAAATGGGAACTAATATTTAGCAAACTTAGTGTTATCAAAACAGTTCCACTTTGGGATGTGTTTATTTGTAGTTTATCATAGAATCATAGAGTCAACAAAGTTAGAAAAGACCTCTAAGATCATCCAGTCCAACCATCCACCTATCACCAATATTTCCCTCTAAACCACAGATACAAAATCAAGGCATTTCATATTAAGTTAACCTAAATTGTTGCTTCTTAGGGGTATTTTTTTTTTCTTTTTGCCCCAAACAATCCCAGTTCTGCTGTTGTAAATGTAGGAGCTGTTTTGCTACTAGAAACAGTCGTACAACTAATGGAATCTGAGGAGACTCTTGCTTTCAAGCCAATACTGATAGTTGAGTGAAATGTAGGGAAAAGCAGGGCTTTGAAGGTTATCTGATGAGAGATCACAGAAGACTGAGCAAAGTTACATACGACTGGGCTTGCACATGGCTCCTCCTCACTCACTCGCCTGGTTTTGAGAGTCACTGCCAAGCCAAACACAAACACTAAGACTTGTTGACAGCCTGTGAAAAGAGTTTTGAAGGCAGGGAGGCACTGCAGATAAATGCCAAATAATTATAGTGCTGCTGCCATACACTTTTGCCACTGAAAGCTTAATTTAAGCCTCACTGTACCTCTTCAGGTATTTACACCTGTAAATATAATACCTAATTATCAAGCCTCACTTAACCTGTATTAATAAAATGAAGATGTAGGGTGAGTTATTGATAAAAATTAGCAGGTTAATGAAAAAACTAATGTGCAGGGAGTATCCTAAATGGGAGTGCTTGCATCCTTCTTACAGAACTTCATCGTTGTGCTTCCTTCTCACTTCACTGCTGTTATAGACAGTGCTATAATCCAACTCCTGTAAGAAATAAATTTATACCCTTCAAATAGCAATTCCCGTCTGGCTTCGGGACTGGTAAAGTTACATGTAGATGCAAATTCCAGGCATTTCTAATATCTATTAACTCAAAAAATTAAGCTTAGCATGAAACAGTTAATCCAGGCAACAAAAGAAAGCCTCTGTTTCAGATATAGGGCAGCCAGTTTATGTCTCCTGTTGCAACAGATTAAGAAATACACAGCATAGTACTGTAAAGCTGAATCGGCAGAAAACGCTGGGCTGAGATGCTGGCGATGAGACATCCAGTATCAGTTCTTGGGCAGAAAATGCTCCTCAGGCTAGGGCTGGGCCACACCAAGCCTCCTTGGTGAGGCTGCATGAGGCACAGGTTGTGCAGCCATCTTCCACCCGTACAGGAGCAGCTCCTCTGCCATTGCTCGAGGGCAATGAGACAGCTGGCAGAGTACCATTGCAGCACTGAAATTAAAGTTACAAGCTGCTTTCCCATGGCAGTGCTGGGACATCGCATGGTGCTTTGTAATTATGTTTTAGAAGCCTCCACCCTCCTGCTCCAATTTCCAATTATCAGTTGTGCCCTTCCAAACAAACGGTGATTGCAAACATCCTGCAAATAGGGTAAGGAAGGCAGGAAGGACCATTACGCATAGATCAGTAGCAGGCTGCGATCTGGAAAAACGACTTTATGTCACCACCAGTCACAGTTTCTCAGCTGTGTGTCTTAGTTCATTGTCTCTTGTAGTCACGCTGTTGGGATGGTATGGTTAGAGCCACGGGGGAAAATGACCAGGGGAATGGTTAATGTGGTGGGAGTGGAAGGAGTAGGGAAACAGATGGCAACAGCAAGGTAGTGGAACACAAATAATTCAAAACAATTTGTGCATGCTTACTTACATATGTTAACAGTATAATAGTAGTTTATCTACCACTTTAATTTAAAAATGTGAAATTTTGATTTTTTTTTTGGTCATTTTTATCTCCAAAAGTTTGTCAACAGGCATTCTCTTATGATTTTAAATGACCAGCTCACCTGCTCTGAACGCCAAACAGCATAAATGAAATCATGACATTGGTTTTGTGATGGAGGTTGATGGCACCCACTTTAATGAGAAAAGTATGGGTAACTACCAGAAGTGCTCCTTTTAACACATCTGCATAGGTAGGGTTTCCTTGCTGGGTTGTGTCATTTGGTCAGTCTGTTGCAGCTGTGAAGGAAATACCACTTGTCTATCAAGAGATGCCTCCTCTGCTGCTCTCTGCTGCTCATTTGTTCTAGGAAAGAGAAAGGTTTCATAACAACAGGCCCTTACTATGCACAGGTCCGGTCTTTTCATGTGGGCATAAAATAAGGAAAGACCATAACCTCATGGAGTTAATTTAAAGCAACAACTTTACCCATCTTTGTAACAATAATTGAACACATGCAAATATGATGCTAAAACGATGATTCTCCCTTCGTCTGCGTAATAGTTTCCTTTTAACTTTAATAATACTTGTTCTAGTATTTGTCACCAGTAAAACGTATTATTAGAAACAAATATAATTTATATAATTAGAGATTTATGGGCTTACATCGAACCATTTACCCGCCTGTTTCTGTTTCTATACTGTGCAGTTTCCTTGTTTGTTTTTGCAACTGGGTTCACCACTGAAATAGAAATTGTGAAAATTTTTCATAAGTCAAGTTTTCACACTGGAAACAAACATTTAGAAAAAAAACAAGTCAAAACAACTTTAATGAGTCAATTCTATTAATAAAGCCCTTCAACCAAAACAGGGGCTTCAGCCTATTTGGATAGATTAGAACCTGCCTTAAGGTGGAGCCATGCTCAAATTGACATTCTAGTTGTGCTAATGGTCAACATGGATTCAAAGCCAACGGAAATACAAATAACAGGTTTGTAAGTATAAGACAGAACCTGATCTAAAACCTCTGTAAGAATTGGATTTTGATGTTAAGGCCAGGAGTACACGGAGAGTTCTATACACACTTATGACATTAAAATTTGGGATTTTCTGTAATTATGTCCTCTTCCTTTGCTACTTGAATATTTATGCATATATCTGCTGAATGTTCAGGCATCATTTTTTTATAGCCCATTAAAATCTGTTGCCTGTCTAAGAAAAACTATAAAGGCATCTTGCTGTGCAGCTGGCAGGTGAGATATCTCTGCACAAATGCATGTTGAACTCTCTCCTCAGGCTCCTCTGCCAGCCCTACACTAGAGGAACGTGGCTGGAGTCTGTCCTTGAGCTCGCTTGTCCAGACCTGAATCCACTGTGCACTTTGAACCGGGGACTTAGCAGATTGACCTGTGTCTGCACCTGGGGCCAGGCAACCCTGGATATATGCACAGACTGGGGGGCAGAAGGCTGGAGAGCAGCCTCATAGAAAGGAATCTGGGGATTCCAGTAGACAGCAAGTTGAATCTTAGTTGTCAGTGTACCCTGGCAGCCAAAAAGTCCAACTCTACCCTGGTGTGCATTAGGCCCAGCACTGCCAGCCAAGGAAGGGAAGGGGTTGTCCCACTTTGCTCTGCTCTGCGTGACCTCATCTCAAGCACTGGGTGTGGTTTGAGTGCCACAATATAAGAAGGACATAAAAGTATTAGAGAGCATCCAAAGGAGGGCTATGAGGATGCTGAAGGGTCTGGAGGACACGACATGTGAAGAGCAGCTGAGGTCCCTTGGTTTGTTCAGCCCAGAGAGGAGGAGCAGAGGGGAGGCCTCATGGTGACTGCAGCTCCTCACAGGGAGGGGAAGGACAGTGCTGAACTCTGCTCGGTGACAGTGACAGACCCTGAGGGAATGGCATGGAGCTGTGTCAGGGGAAGGTCATGTTGGGTGTTAGTAAAAGGTTCTTCACCAGAGGGCAGTGGGCATGGAACAGGCTGCCCAGGGCAGTGGGCACAGCCCCAGGCTGCCGGAGTTCAAGGAGCATTTGGACAGTACTCTCAGACAGAGGGTTTGGATTTTGGGTGGTGCTGTGTGGAGCCAGGAGTTGGATGTGGTGATCCCTGTGAGTCCCTTTCAACTCCCAATGAACCTATACTCTGTGATTCTATGACCTCCTTGGGCCTACCTGAGGAAAATTCTTGGTACGAGACTGCAAGGGAAGCAGCACTGGACCTGGAGACAAAGGTGTCTGCCTCTTTCTTCAGTATGGGAGAAGCTGCATCACAATCATTTACCATTTTATGACCAATGCAGTTGCTATTACTGAGGATAATACGCTGTAAAGTATTGGCTTCTGCTTCAGTCCAGAGTGTCATCACTGACATTTCCTTTGCTCCTTGTGTAGTACAAGTTGGATTACAAGCAAAGGGAAGGCTATTCATTATATAATTAGCAAATGATTTAACCTGAAATATTACTGGTTTAGTAAGAGCTTCTATTGCAGCATAAACAAGCAGCCACATTTCACGTAAAAAGACACAAAGCTTTCTGTTCCTATCTCTTCAACAGTTCCTGGTATTTGTGGAAATTCAGGGTAGCTCATTCTTCCATAGTCCAAAGAAAGATTGTCCTCAGTATGCGAGGGAATTAAAACCCTGAATTCATACGCAAAAGATAAAGAAAATTAGGTATTAATTACTTTTTTCAAGAAATGCTGAGTGATTATGAATGCCCAGGTCAGTAAGCGAGTTACAGAAATAGTGAATGGTGAGGAGGAGAAGAAGGAGGCCATACTGGGAGTATTTGTAAAGGATGAAGTGGCAGTAAGGAAGCAGCATAAGGACCGCTTGAAATGACTGCTAACCCTGATGTGAAATGCCAGTATTCTACGTTCTACAATGGATTGGTCTCAGTTTTCAGTTACATCTTGTTACTGCTGCAGTTAGCAATCCATTTGGGAGTACTGCAAGGCAAGATTTTAGTGACCTGTACGTACAAACTGTACTTCAGTGTTATAATTTTATTCATGAGTGTCTCCACCTTTTAATAGTTTGTTGTGTGTGAAGGGTTAGGAGGAAAAGGAACCTACATAGGGTTGAGCTTAACTGTGATTTTCGTGAGTGGAAACCTCAATTTTGTCTACAACCATGGCCAGTAATCCAGAGATTACTGGTACAGAGCACTATAATCCTCCAGAGCCTCTTGCCTCCTCTGTGCTTCTGTTTCCATGTAAAATAAAGACTTGTAGAGCTGTTGGGAGGGTGAAGATTTGAAAGGTACATTGAATCTGCAGATGTTTTTGCATTTAGTTCTACTTGATTGCTAAAACTGGCAAATGATCTGAGCCTGTTGTTCTTCAGGATGCCAACGCAGCCACTCCTCAAAGGCAACACCCAATGCAACACCACCACCCTGATCTGGAAAGAAATAAAGAAGCAGTTTTCCTTCCTCATACTCCTCAGTGTCCCCAAACCCCAATTTGCTCACGTCAGATGCCATTGTGATTGAAGCAGGTGAAGCAATACTGTTCTTTCTGTACTTTCCCATGCCCTAGAGAAAGAGCAATTGTGACAGTGCAACATAACTTCAGTAGCTGCACATTTAAGATACTCAGAATATTTTCAGTAACTTTGATGATTCAGAAAAGCCTGCAAACTTTTTGGGAGTTGTATGTCTCCTAACAGAAAACAACATCACTATTTTTTTCTTACTTTTTTTGCAGGCCTAGTTGAAAATTTAAGTTTGTACATTAGAAACTTCAAAGTCTACCGCCCTGTCACCTGCAGTGATGGCACTTCCCCTCCATCATTGTCATTATGGGGGTATACTACACTGTGCCAAGGGCACAGGGATAACTGTGATCATTGTATTAGCAGTGCTGGCATCGTGATTCTCCTCCCAGTTTACGGTGTGGCGACAGTTGGCTCAGGTGCCTTGGTGCTGCTTCTGCAAAAGTCAGTTTGTTCTGGTAGCTGAGCAACACATTATTATTGCACAGAGGGGACAATGAATCATGAGGGTGTTGGTTCACGCTCATCAGGCCTCATCTCAGAGAAAGGCCTCAACAAAGAAGCTTAACAAAGCCAGTACAGAGCAAGGAAAACACTAATGTTGTCACTGTCCCAGGCAGGGACTGAAAAGTGTAGCAGATTGCAGCATGCACAGGAATAAACCCTGCCTTCACCGCCAGAGGCGCCAGGTAGCTGAGCGATCTTGAGATGCTCAAGACCATAAAACAAATTATATTTACTCTGATTTTTTTCCTCCAAAGATTACTCTGTCTTCTAATATATAAAAGCAAGGTCTTAATGCTTGTGTGAGTGTGAATACAGAAACGAACAGCATTCAGATAGCAGCTTAGGAGTAACAATGGATTTTAGTGCTTCTGACTGAACCAGCAGCTTTGAGATTCAGAAATAGAGGCAGGTTTAAGGAATGGACTTGCCCAATAAAGCTGTCTTTTAACTTTGAACAGATTTCATGGTTTTATGATTTTTGTTATCGGTATTCCACACCATAACATCATGTAGTGCACTGGGAGTTAAAGAGTTAATGCTCCAGTTCCATGGACTGTCGATAGTTCTGGGTATACCTGTCTCAATAGAGAAGAAGAACTACACATCCCAGAGGACTTTTCACTGTTCTGTTTCCATTTTCCATTCAGAGGGAAAGATTAAATTGTTCACAAGTCACGAGATGGCCCCTTTTTCACTGCTCATCTCTGCGGTATCTACTCTCTGATCGTCTCGCCTTCAGCATTAGAGTAAGACTTTCGGTTTTGAACACTCTCTCTCTCATTCTATTTGATTTATTAGCCTCAATTCCAATTATATTGTATTATATTTTGTTATCTTGCATTCTGCTATCATATTTAGTAAATTAGCTTTCTTCCTCAGATTGTTGCTGCTGTTTTGTTTTTAGGCCCATCTCCCTACCCTTTCCCTTTTTTGCCATATCCCCCTTTCCTGGGACATCCCCCTGCCCCATTAGTCATGGAACTGGGCCAAACCAGCCTGTAAACTGTTGTCAACAGATTAATGAGAGTTTTATGTCCGATAGCTAGCATTTTCTACTAGTAAAACAGGTAATAATGAATGACACGGCCGTATCAACTATGCTGTTTGCTAAGGCTGGTAAATAAACAAGCAAAATAAACCATGAAACACAGTTCTTGTGTGAGTAGGTGTATAAAGCTACAATTTTACTAACCACAGGCTATACGAACAGCAATATATTTGGCGTAGATTTAGGTGACTTGGAAGGCAAATTTCAGTATCAGGGAGCATCCAGGTGGGAATATCAGAGTAACAGACTGAAAAGTTGTCCCTTTCTTCAAGTCTCATAGGGCTGTATCTTGAACAGCCAATTCCTGCTGTTTCTTTTCAAACACAGTTTAAATTTGACTGAGCTTCGGGCTATAACATCTAGGAATCTCTGTTCTAAATGGAATTTGGTTAAGCCACAAGTATTTTTGTTCACATTAGATGCTGTCATGGTTTTCAAATTTTCTAATTTGTCAATATTGATCAACCTTGCCTCATGAAAAGAAGACATGATGAGAGCTCTTGCTTTCCCGGAACCTAGCAACAGCCATGGTAGACTTTCAGACCTGCAGTGAAGGATACTCTTTTGATTTCATTTCTTACTCCTCCTCTTTGTTTTTGTCATTGTCTCCTGCTATACCTCCGCTGACATATATGCAGAATGATTTGTGTTATTTTTCCCAAACTCGTTCCAGGCACAGTCAGTTGGATTATTTTAGACTTTTTTTCCCACAAAGTCTCTGTTTTCTGTACTGCTGAAATGTGGCAAGCTTGAATCTGAATTCCCATGTAGATGTGGGCCCATATTACCCAGTGCTTTGCTCTAATGACTGAGCACCTCTGTGAGATATCCTGACCTAGGGAAGGCCACAAAAGCCAAGGATTTCCTCTCCTGGAGCAAGCTGAGGGTGACCCTTTGGGAAATGGGACTAAGAGGTAGGAAAGATGACTCTGTCACTTGCGCTGTGAGTAGTACATCAGAGATCCCTCATATGTTTCAGCAGGTCTCAGGCATAGAAGATCTGTGGAATAAATCAAGAGCAGTAAAGGTTTGTTTCCCCCCACCAGCTGGGCCAAGAAAGCCAAACAGGCAGCCAGGAAGCACAGTATTGCCAATTACTGCATCTCAGCATGCAAAGTTTTTTATAGTTGTGACCCCTGCAGCTTCTTCTAAGCATGCTTCTAGTGAAAATGAATGGCCAAAGCCCCTTTGACTGCATTTGATAGAAGATAGTACAAATGGTGGGTTCATATATGCTTTTCTGTCCCAATAAACTAAGGTGTAAATAGGTTCATTAACATCTTCCCCTTCTAGAGGTGACATGGTCGTGTCATATGGAGTAAATCTCCCATCATTTAACTCAATTATCCTCCAGTCACAGTATCAGCTGAGGCTGGAGCATGGGAGCTCTTTACTTCAGTTCTACTTTCGTTTTCTTTATATCTCCTCTTGCTTATTGAACAATGACAGCAGCGCAAACCTTTGTCTGTGGCTAGAAGGAAGGTCTTTGCACATCTAAAAGCACTTTGCAAGTAAGAAGTCATCTACTACATAGGACAAATAATAATTTGTTATGTAAGTCCATAATAACTTTCAAAATTTATCAGTAAGTGTGTAAAACCCTGTTGCTGTCCACAACTTAGGCTGGTTGTTGGACGGTTAATTTTTTGCAGTTATACTTTTCTCAGGTGTTTGGCTTAGGAAGCAACCTTAGCTTTCTGTATTATTAGTAGCTAGACCAACTTCTCTTTATTTCATTTTTAGATACTTCGTTTTTGTAATAAGCAGCTTTTTGTAGCAAGGAGGTTTTAATCCCTGCTATGGATTATCTGGTAAATAGTTGAGATTTCATAGCTGTGTAAGGTAGGTTTGATTCCTTGCGTGTAAAAAAAATTCACTTCTTACCCTATATAGGAAGAGATGGAGAGCATATTGTAGCAACAGTAACAGCTTCTCTGCCTCCTATGCCCAGGCTGCAAGTTCCATGACCTGAGGGTTTTTAAATATGAACATGGTAAGCAAGGAGGGTGAAAGTTCCCAGGCAGCTAAAAACTGCAAATAGAGAAATTGTGAGTAATATATCTCTATGAAGTCTCATGTTGTCAACACTCACGCCCATGGCAAAAGCTCAGCTGATTCATCCAGAAGGAAGCCACAGATACAGAGCTGACTTTTTGGACAGAAAAAATGTATAGAAATCTGCTTCTCTGAGTATCCTCTGAAACATATTCTCTGCTCATCTCTGCTCAGATTGAAACCAAAGCTCAGTTTCTCAGTTCTGGTTTCAAGTTGTTAACGGGGAAGCATTTAATGGACTGTCCAAGTCCTGTCTGTCATCAGTTGCTAGCTGATGGACATGTGTTCACTTATCTTACAAGATCTGCATGGGAGTGCAACAAGTGTCATCACCATTTCCCTCATCAGTGTCACGTTGCAGTGACGCTGCTGCCCATTTCGAGCTGTTAAAATCTTGGGGAGGAAAGCTACAGAGCCACTCAGCAACCTGCTTTTGTTTAGCAGACAAGAGAAGAGAATGTTCCGTTTTCCAAACCTGCTGATGCACAAGCTGCTACGTATGAGTGTGTGAGTAGAGTGCCCTGCAAGGGAACAAACAAGCAGTGATGTGTCTGGATTGGTGCTGCTATTGAGCAGGGTCCATTAGGTGCTGGTAGTGTCATGCTCAACAGGAGCAATTAAAGCACGCTAATTGCTGGAGGAAGAAAAGTGGCTGATATAATTCAGTGTCACTACAGTGAAATAATAGAAATTAAAAATTAGGATTAGTTGAAAAGGAAGCCCAGTCCAAAGACACTAACCAGGTAATTAGGAGAAGGCTGACAAAGTGCCTGCAGAGTGATATGCATTGCTTCCAGTACCTGCTGATGCAGTTCTGGCCTCAGCACAGTTGAGGCATGCCCCGTGCCTACTGCTCAGTGCCTGGTGCACCCTGACAGCAGCACTGCACCATCATAAACCCTCAGCAACACACTGAACAAGGAGTCTCATGTCCTGGAATAAGTATTATTCCGTCTCAGAAAGCTACGAGAAGAGAGGTACAGTCGGCCAAGTAGCCTAGGTTTCAGAGGACTGAAAAAAAAGGAAGATCATTATTCTGCCTGTCTTTCATGGCCTGAGTCACTTTGGGAAATTGCTTTGGGCAGATCTGTAAAGGACAGCTGTACTTTTAAGGATGCAAGTTATTAAGTGTTTGAAGGCAAGAACAGCTCTTAAAAAACTACCTTTGTTGTAGTGTTAGATATTATTTGGGGCTGAGAAACACATTTTTTTCCATATGGGACCTATATATTAGCACCTCCATTAACACAGACACCAAGTGGTGGTCATTCTGACTCTTAGAAAGCTGGCAACTCCCTTGCCATTTATTAATTCAACAGGAAGGTGAGCTGATAGTTCCCAAGGTGGGAAACCATCTGTAATCAGCCCTGCTGTATGGGGAGCTCGAACCCTGGATCCTCCTCTGCTCCGTCTGCCCTCTGGCACTTGCGTGCTCTCTTATGATGTATGACACTAAAAAGGAAAAGGTAAGTAAAAGAACAAAGCAAGAGACCAATGGGACCATTGCTGTGAGCTCAGAGCTTTGCACACATTACCCAAGGTAAGTCCTGAGATTCTGCCTTTTCTTAAATTACTAGATACACTTTTAAGAACCATGATATAAGCATAGGCATACATTCATGGTAATGGATAGAGGAGACTACAGTCGAATTCCCCACATCTTCTCCATTCTCTATCACAAAAAGCATACTACCTCCGCAGCCCAGTGAGAATTGAAACCATAAGACTCTATCTGGAGGAGGAGCTAAACCCATGTTTTTATGGGATGCAATTGAACACAGGGCTCCCACAGCCTTGTGATTACTCAGCTTGCTGGTATTTGCCAAAGTTCAAGGCAGCTGGGGCACGTAGAAATACTCAGGAGCAGCCAGCAGCTGAGCAGGAGCTTGTTCTGAACCTGTGTGCTTCATTCTGACAGTGTACCATTTCATTCCCTGTGTCTTTCCAAGATCTCTATCTGAAAGCTCAATATTGAAGCAAGGAGAAGAATACTCTATTTGCAGGGAAACTGCAGGCATAAATGTACTGAAAGATTACGAGATTATAGATATTAGAGTAATGGGCAAAAATACTTAACAGGCCATATCCTCTGAGTTAGGGATAAAGTAGTCACCTATGTGATTCCTTGCCAACAAATGCGAGACCAGCATTAATCATATATAATCATACAAATTCAACTTGTACAGAAACATTCTGGCTCCCATCCAGGTACTGCATTACAATTACATTTTGATTATCTGGCTGAGGCCTGCTGAAGATGCAAAGGAAACATGGATTGTCATCAGTACTCTGACAGGCAGTACCTTTTTACTATAAAGCGCTTTAAAGTTCAGCATAGGAGTTTCCATCACACTCAGATGCTTTCTTTGAATGCTCCCTCCCTCCTGTAGCAGGCATTTTCTCCAGCTGTTGCTCCTGTCCTCAGCAGCATTATGTTAGTTCTGCTGGTGGGAGAGCCCAGGGATAAGGAGATGGTCCCATTTTTGTCTGTCAAGTCCACAACAAAAGGCATGGATTTGGGAAAAAGAGTCGCTGCTTGCGTGCTTGCAGGGGGGCAGTCAGCTGCTGGAGATTCACGATAACAGCTGAATAACAAATAGTTTGGTGGGCAGGGTGACATTAAGGAGTTAATCAGCAGTGAGGCAGAGATTAATTCTTCATTGTAGCAACTCCAGGCAGTTTAATTTTCTTCCCCTGGCCTGGTGACAGAGTGAAACTGTCAGTTGGAGCCGCGTGAAGCCTGCTCCACCCAAACTGGGTGGTTTCAGCCAGACAGCGCCTGCCAATCTGCCCTTCCTGCATCCCAGCGTGCATAGAAAATCATAAATCATGTAAAACTCTCCAACTGCTAAGCTGTTTTGCACCGAGGGAATTACCCATGATTAGGTACTTGATGGAAGCTGCTGTCTCCTCAAATTGGTTAGGCACGTTTGCGCACAGAGGGAAAGATAAAGTGGCTGAGCAATTCGAGATTAGTTTCTGTCTTCTTTTGTTGAAGCTGCATTCATAGCGCGTGGCCTCAGCCTACACAGGGGAGGGAGAACAAGATCAAAGGGATTATTACAGAATGTTGCAATTCTGCCCTGAAATACTGTTTGATTACCCCTCTTTTCTGAAAGGCACACTGCTGCAGTGACTTTGGAGTTACACTGCAACTCCATAACAGGGTGACTTTGTACTGGCACATCTCTTGGAAAGGGACTTTAAGAAAGGTGCCACTTGTAGCAGCTTTTTTTCAAAAGAAGCCAATGTCACCACTTTGTACAGTATTTTCACTCCCTGATTCCTAAAAAAGGAGCCAATTTCCGGCAGACTCAGCTCTGCACAGCTGCTTGGAAAGCACTTGTTAGTTACATTAGCAGCAACTTGAACCTGTAGGGTAACTTCTAGTTAGACATCAAACTGGAATTTGGCAAAAAAAAAACCAAACTAGATTAGTTCTTTTACCTTAAGAAACATCCTGAGAGCTTACCCTGCATGAAAAACCATGGTGTTGGCTAAATCCATAGAACTCCAGCCAATTCCCAAATAGGGTAAAATCAGTCATTCACCAAAGCTGACTGAATCACCTTTTTTTCCATGCAAGGCCTCACTTACTTTACAAGAGTTTCTCAGCCAGCCTTAGTTCTGATGACCATGTTTACTGGAGAGTTATCACCTTGGGGCTCCCAGCGTGCAGGCTGGAGGGTACACACAGCCAGCCAACCCGGCACAGAGAGGCACTGAGGTGGTGAGCTCAGCCTTAGGAGCCCCAGGCTGGAATTAAGTGCTGCTTTCAGCCTTTGTTGAGGCAGTTCCTAAGGTATGGGGTACACCAGGCCATTTCGCCCCTGCTCCCTGGTGGCAGCCAGAGGTGTGCGGACAGTACCAGGCAGGGATGTACCAGCAGTGCCTGCTTCATAACAGAAGTAGATGCAGGGCAAACACTGCTGTGCTGCTGGGTCCCTCTCAGCTTCCAGCCATCGGGAGTCTGAGGACTTCTCCCAGGCTGGACAGTTCGTTTCTGCGAAGTGCTAACCTGCAGATACGTGAATCAATTTACATAAAACCTTAAATACATGTGCTCTTCATTTTTGTTTCAGCTTGAATCAGCTTTTCTCTGACCCAGAGAAGAAATGCTAAAATAGCTCTTTTAGAAAATAAGAGGAAAAACATATTATTTAGCAAATAAACCTAGGTGTAAATAGATTTCTGCAGAAAAAGATGCCAAAAATACACCAGGAAGTTGTTTGGATATGGAATTTCTGTAGGTACATAAGCACATGAACACTGCATTAATATGAGGAGCAATGTAGCTGCTGCCATTTCTTGCAAGAATTAGGTATCTACTATTGGTGGGAGTTCAGCATCCATACCTCACTATGCTTGCTCTTTAGCTACCCACAGCCAAAAGCTGAGATGGCCAAGTGGCCTCTTCTTGTCAGACTAATGTTTATGCACTGGACAAGGAGGAAGGGAATTTTCTTGCTTGTGCATCCTCTTTCTCTCTTTTACTCATCAGCAGTGAAGAGCAGCACTGGTTTTTTTTTGAAAATTTTGAGTAAGAAACAAGAAGGAACCACTAGATGGCCGTATTTAGTAACGAAAGGCCACTCATGCGTTCTTACACTGCTATAATCCATAAAAATTCGTTATTATTTTTACACGATCTGTCAATTGTTTCATGAAGAAATTCACGTGGACAAGTTAATAAGTCAGGACAACCCATATTGACAGAATTATTGGCTATATAAGCAATCTTGATTATTCTGTGTACTGGTAGTTGGGGTAGCAGATTTCTGTGCAGCAGCTCTTTACAAAACCATCCTGAACAGGATAGCTGGTTAGCACTGAGCCTGAGCAAGTAAATCTTCATCTGACCTCTTGTACTAGACCCTTCCTAATTACAGTGAAGGCTGAGGCATTCAATGAGGTATGCCCTGACTGGACTATGGTGAGGCGTTCTTGGCTCATTTGAGATGATGCTGTGATTCCCAGATGCAGCATATTGGTCAGCCTGTGGCTGTGCCTGGCCATGCTGTTGGCTCGGAGCAAAAGTAGTGTCCCCCTACTCCTTCCACCAAAATAGAAGTCCATGGATACCAAAAGAGGACAGTTCTGAGTTAACTTTTGCTAACAGCTAAATGTCCACTCAGAGATTCATTCATAACCTCCTTCTCCCTCTTCCTTGCCTTCCCTCTTCCCTGCGAGGACAGACAAACATAATAGGATAAGAAAGCTTGTGGGTCAAGGTAAAGACAGGGAGATTGCTTACCAGTTAATATAGCAGGCAAAACAGATGCAACTTAGGGAAAATCAGTTTAACCTATTGCCAGTTAAAATAGATTTGAGTGTCATAGAATCATAGAACCATAGCATCATAGAATGGCTTGGGTTGGAAGGGACCTCAAGGATCATTAAGCTCCAACTCTCCTGCCACAAGCAGGGCCACCAACCTCCATATCTAATACTAGACCAGGCTGCACAGGGCCCCATCCAACCTGGTCTTGAACACCTCCAGGGAGGGGGCATCCACAACCTCTCTGGGTAGCCTGTTCCAGCACCTCACCACTCTCTTGGCAAACAAATTCCCCCTGACATCCAACCTAAATCTTCCCCCCTTCAACTTAAAACTGTTTCCTCTTGTCCTGCCATTAACAACCCTTGTAAAGAGTTGACTCCCCTCCTGTTTGTAGGCTCCCTTTAGGTACTGGAAGGCTGCAATGAGGTCACCCAGCAGCCTTCTCTTCTCCAGGCTGAACAAGCCCAGCTCCCTCAGCCTGTCTTTGTAGGGGAGGTGCTCCAGCCCTCTGATCATCTTTGTGGCCCTCCTCTGGACCCTCTCCAACAGCTCCACCTCTTTCTTGTATTGGAGGCCCTATATCTGGAAGCAGTACTCCAGATGGGGCCTACACAAGCGCAGAGTAGAGGGGGACAATCACCTTCCTCTCCCTGTGGCCACCCCTCTTCTGATAAAGCTCCAGGATACCGTTTGCTTTCCGACCTGCAAGAGCACACTGCTGGCTCATGTTCAGTATTTTATCCACCAGGACCCCCAGGTCCTTCTCTGCGGGGCTATTCTTAAAGATTACTCCCCCCAGTCTGCATATACATCTGGGATTCCTCCAGCACAAGTGCAAAACCTTGCACTTTGCTGTGTTGAACCTCATTAGATTCAGAGTAGTAAGAAACAAAATGACAAACATTATAAGAACACATTTTCTCCCTCCTTTCCCAAATTCAGCTTTATTCCTTCACTCCAGATCATTTTACTCCCTCCAAGTGGTGCAGGGCAGGTGGGGAGCATGGTCCATGCAGGGAGTACTCTGCTGTTCCTTCCTCCTCACACTTTTCCTCTGTTTCAGCATGAGTTTACCCACAGGCTGCAGTTTCTGTCAGGAAAATCTGTTCTGACTTGGGCTCTCCATGATGTGTAATATTTCAGGAATATCCCTCTGCCCCAGTGTAGATCTGATACACTGAAGAGCACTGTCTCCTTTCTCTGACCTTGGTGTTCCCTCTGATACTTCCCACTCTTTTCTCCGTCTTCCTCAGTCTCTAGAAATCACGGAAATGAAGTATTTACTACATCTACCTAACTTTGAGTTTTCTTTCAATGAACATTTGGGAAGGGCCTGTTCTTGGCTGTGCTGGGAAAGGGCGCCCAAGTGTTCTGTCAGTCCCCAGAGTTTCTGCTGCCCTGGGAGCATCCTGGACACTTCTGACCTCTCTTCAACATCTCTGAAAGAATCTATAGAAGCAGTAGACTGGAAGGCCTATGTTTGTGTGAAACCTGGCAAGGCCACTGTGCACAGATCAGGAACTCCAAGCATCATGCGAGCAGGAGCTAGCTGTGGAGCTCCTTGTGGGAGGCGCAGTCTGGGCCATTGGAGTGGTTTGCCACAACTACTGGCTGACCATACTTGCTGATGATAGTCCTGAGCTGATGAGGACTTCATCCATCATGGCCAGCGGGGCAAGGGAGCTGCTGGGCGCTCCCTTGTTAGTGAGGCGCTGCTGTACAGTCAATAGCTACGAAGTGCCTCTTTTTTGTCTTTTATGGAATTCCCTCTGTGTGTGTGCTTTAGCAAATAGTGACCAAGGACAATTTTGCATGGCTTAACAATGCAAAAAGCAAGATTGTGTCCTGAAAGGTGAGTCAAGACTAGTTGTCCACAAATTTGTTTATTGTACTTCTGTCGACATGAATAAACAAGAAATTATTTTATTTCACTTAGTAATCCCATGCTGATCTTTGTTAGCCACATTTCAAAGTGTGGCTGACTTACATCTCTTGCTATATCCAGCTACAGATTCACAGTCCAAGTGATAAAATGGCAGGGTTGCATCTTTGTTTGCCAGTAGGTGTTTCTAAGTGTACAGCAAAGTCTCTATGTTGAGCTGTTTCTTTGCTCCATGTCCCTCAGTTTTGCACACCACCGCAACAGGAAAGGCAGCAGGTGGGCTTTGTGAGACACAGAGTACCTCTGATGGTGTGGTCAGTGGTTATACCATGTGGTTAGAGTGGTAGAGTGGTCTTTTCAAAGGTGACAGTAGGGAATTTGGGAATGGGGAAACATTTCAATTGCCACGTTAGTGTTACTGTATCTTGAAACACTTATTTCCCAAGCCTGTTCACGGCCTTGTCTCATTATCAAATCAAGGTAAAGATAGCTTTGTGGTGCTTCTGCGTATTACAGTGAGGTAATATCTCTTCTTCTGTACAGAAAATCCAGTGATTCATGCCTAGAGAATCACAGCAAACTCTCATTCTCAAATAAAAGGAGAAATATTTTCTGCCAACGGAAAAGGTATCGTGTGGTCAACTGTGACTACAGTGAAAGTCAGAAACATGATGCCTCTGGTCACTACAACCTAGAAAGTCAAACTTCAGTTCATTTACATTGTCTGTACTTAGCAAGCCTCTGAAATGCTTTTGAATGTTACTTATCCTGCCAGGTCCTGAATTCTAGGTACTTTCTGAACTAGGACTGCAATAAAACTAAAACATCCGCAATGAAACTTGAAATGATGCAGTGATTTCAGTGAACTGGGCAAATAGGAAGTAAAAAAAACCCAAAAACTGTAAAAATGAAATCCTATGCTTACAACACATGCTTACAACACATGCAAGTTATCTATAGGTGAGTTATTTAAATGGTTTCCAGTGACTTGGCAATGTGTCCACACCACTTTGAGTGAATGACAACCACAGTGTGAAGCACAGAATCTAAGAGTAAAGGAGGTGACTGCTGGGTAAGGATCACACCGCCTTGAGTAGGGCCATAAATTACGATGGTGCCTCTAATCTGTACTACAGTCCAAGCACAATAGTAACACCATGGCCCCGGACAACAGGGTGAAGATAAAATCTCACACATGCTATTCTGCTGTGCAAGGTGTTGCCATCTAACATTTTCTGAAATCTGTTATAATTTCCATGGAAATAAATAGGAGGCATTACTTTTGAAGTGACCTACAACTAATATTCATGTACTAAGAAACATTGTATAGTAAATATTGTTTCTTTCGCCATTTAGAAATCAGAATATTATGTTGGTAATCTTCAAGAAAGGAGACTGAAAATCATTTCAAGGGGCTGAAGAACTACTTTCATAAAAGATGTTGAAATTTTTAAAACCTGAATGTTTAAATTGTCACAAAAGAACACTGGACAAACAATAGCAATGGCAAAAGAAATCTAGACCTGCAATTGGCTTAACTTGGACTTGCACGACTATTTTCCTTTAACAGAAACCTGCAATTTTAATGTAGGTTTTCTTTTTCTTTTTCCCTTCTAATGAGGAACTTAAACAGATCATCTGATAATGTCAGGAACTTCTCTTCTTTTTATCTAAAATAGTATTTTGTCAATATTGATGTGATACTGTGAAATATTGCTTTGATAGTACTGCTTTTTTAATTCAGAAGTGTTCTGATGGTTGTTTTTTTCTTTTTTTTAACCACTCTGGATGTGACTGCCTTTTATAATGCATTTTCATCATGACTCCATGACTACTTGCTTTTTCTAATCATTATGATATCCAAGCTGATCTTACATGCAGAAATTGGAAACTTGCCTCTACAAACAGACAAAGGAAAATCTGTTATTGTGTTGAGTATGGCAAATTTTTTCCACCTACAGTTCCTGGAGATATATCATTCTTGGCTAGGCTATTAAATCACTTGTTTTAAGGACATGGGCCTTTTTTTTTGTTTCGTTGGTTTGATTTTTTTGTTTTGTTTTTGTATTTCCTGTAGAGCAGCTTATTTGTTTCTACATAGACCAGATAGAGTAATTTTGTTGTTATTATTATTATTCTAAATAGAAAGCATTTAACTGTTCATTGCGCATTTAGAATGTGAAAATTGTGGCTAAATCTGAAAAGAGGAGAAGCACAAGGCAGTTCTGAAGCATTGTTGCTTCCCAGTTACTAAGCATTATTATCAGAACCCAACAATAGGAAATATCTACTTCTGTGCCCATATCTGGTAAAAACTTTTAAACAGATTCTTATTTCTTTACCTCACGCAATGAAATGTAAATACTAGGTGGAGTACCAGGTTAATCACTTGTGCATTCTGAAACAGTACCGTGGCACCAAAAAACCTCTCTGCCCAATCAAGTTGGGTTTCTGATTACTTGTGGAAAATCTGTTACGTCCTGACAGGGAGTAAGAAAAAAGCAGTGATAGTCAAGTTGCACACTAGCTACTGAAATAGCTGGCCCTCAGTGGGAGAACTGGTGCACCTTGTTGACTACGACAGCTGTCTTCAAAATCTTGTAGCAAATTCCCACACAGTGTCTAGGTATTTTTCTACAGCTTTTCATTACTCCAGCAGTGAGATTTGAATGCATATTATATAATACATTCAAAACGAAACTACTGGAGTCAGCTGAGAGGACCTGAGATGAGATTTAGCTGAGGCTGAAGTGGTTTAATCAAATTTTTTACCTTCGTCTTAGCCTTTCAGTAAATGTACGGCTGTTCTTCCAGGGCATGTCACGTGAAACTGGTGACTGCACATTTATTTATAAGTCTTCACAAAAATTGCGCAAAACTCTTTTTTTTTCGTTTGGCTTAATGTCATAGCGATAGAAATCGGTATAAATTTCACGTGACAGAAAGAGTTACACAAGCGTACTCTAGAGACTTTTCTTACCCTGAACAGTGATTTATTTACTAACTTTTTGAGCACTTATATCAATTGCCAGTAAGTCTCAATTCCGTGTGTCGTTTCTAATAACATGACCAGGACTCATACAAATTCAGAGAAAACACGTGATTGCAGCTTTCTCAAATAGGGAAATGAGGGATTTCTTAAGAGTCCATCAAGGTAATCTTGCATCCCTATTTAGTCAGTACTCGATGAAACCGCCTGTTGTGATGCCAAATAGAAAGAGAGTTGTGACTATGAACCTCTGTTTAGAGCTTGCTGATCACGACCCTAGCTCTGACCATTGTATTCTCTTACAGAAACATCTTACATTCAAAACATTAAGGTGTCTTTTGTTCACTGCACCAGCACTAGGAGACATCATTAGGTATGTGTGCTTCTAGGTAACATCTCAGAAACCTTGTCTAGTATATGAAAGTTTTATACAGAACAGTGTCATTAGGAACACTATTTAAAAAGCAAAAGAAAATAAAAACATACAAAAAAAACCAACAAACTGAGGCATTGTTAGGTCAAATGTTTTGACTAAGATATGTGGGAAATTTGTGGGAGACTCAAGAACAGAATTCATCTGTCTGAAATCCCCAGGTAACCCACAAAATTCTCTTATTCAGGGACAAGACTCTAGAAAAAATTCATATACAATCTGAATATGTGGAACTGTTGGAGCAGGTCCAGAGGAGGGCCACAAAGATGATCAGAGGGCTGGAGCACCTCTCCTATAATGAATGGTTGAGAGAGTTGGGATTGTTTAGCTCGGAGAAGAGAAGGCTCCGGGGAAACTTCATTGCAGTCCTCCAGTACTTGAAAATTGCTTACAAGCAGGAGGGGGACCGACTTTTTATGCAGGTAGATAGCGGTAGGACAAGAGGGAACAGATTTAATCTGAAAGAGGGGAGGTTTACGTTAGATATTAGGAAGAAATTCTTTACCCTCAGGGTGGTTAGGCACTGGCACAGGCTGCCCAGAGAAGTTGTGGATGCCCCATCCCTGGTGGCATTCAAGGCCAGGCTGGATAGGTTCCTAGGCAGACTGATCTAGCTGTAGCCGACTCTGCCCATGGCAGGTTGGAACTAGATGGTCTTCGAGGGCCCTTCCAACTTGAGCCATTCTATGATTCTATGAATAGTAAGTTGTAGCAATTGAACTCCTATGTCGTTGAGTCCTCCCTTTGCATAGCAAATACTTTATTCACCTCCTTCTTATCCATGTGGCTGTAAGTAGTACAAGATCAATGTGCTACATGAAATGTACTTTACTGCTCATGGATACAGACTGTTTGTTGTGTATACCTTTAGAAACTGGCACAAATTTAATTAGGCAAATTTTTGTATGAAATTACATGGTTTTTTTTAATGATGTGGCACATAATGTCATTGATTAAGACAGATGAAAAGGCCAGCTGTCAGACACTGATTCAACAGGCTCAGGACTGCTCATCTGGAACCCAGGGCAAAAGGTCAAGTACTTCCCCTTATTCAACCACACACAATACCCATGGTTACTCTGTATTTTTAGCTTCAAGCATTTTCTATCTTTGGTATTGGTTTAGTGTTTTTTTTTTTTTTTTTCCACCAGCAATCCCAGCATCAGTAAAGTTTTGAGGTGAAGAGCTGCCAGGAAGCTCTATTGGAAGGCTTGTGATGTCAACCCAGATGCTGATGTACCTCCCACACTCAGATCTGCAGGGGTGGTAACAAGAGATTTCAAGCTGCCGGTGCAGGGCACCCCTGTGCTCCTCTGGCAGACACACAAAGCCGTGTAAATCTATACTGTGTTCTACAAGCAGGTAGAGGTGACACCTCCCTCAAGGAAGTGGCAGAAATACAGCAGATAGCAGTGGAATTTTCTGGGGCCTTCCTTTAAAGGAGAACTGCAGGATATTGATGAGCATCGTCCTGCCTGACTGGTGGTACTCCTGAAAGTGGTAAGAATTTTAATGGCTGCTCAGCTCAGTTTCAGTCACAACCCTGCAGTCTGCATGAAGTTTGAGAAGGGGTTCTTCTCTGATCTTCTCATTTTGCAATTTTAATCAATGAATTAGTATGCTTAGGTAGACAGACCCTTCTCTGCTGTGCTACTGACGCAGCCTTCACAGCAATGAAGTTCACAGACCTGTGAACTTCCAAGGGATGCTGGTCACCGAGGTCAGTGAGTGACTGACTCAGTCACTGGCTGCCTCCAGTGCTCAGGAAATTATGAGCTGTTTACCTGGTTCATCCAAATTACATTCTCTCTTTTTCACTTGTAGAAAGAAACATGGGTCAAATCTCTCCCAAAGCTCTGAAGAGTGCTCCATGCTTTGGTCCTTGTTGCAGTATTTGTGTAATGCAGAGTCACCTACTGGAGCTTGTGCCTTTTCTCCACCTTGAACAGATACTATATCCGCCTGGATCTCCTGTTATAAAATGGAGAAAATTACTGAAGAGGGAGGCTACATATACACATGGTACTTATGTGACAGCTCAAGCCAAAAACAAAAACAGCATAGTATAATGGCAGGAAGTGGTTCTTGAGGGAGCAGTTCTCTCAGGCTCTTGTGCCATTTTAAGCCTTGATCACCTAAGCAGAACACAGCAAGTCTTGAAGAACCCTCACAGGCTGCCAACTCTATGGACAGTATAGGGGCACACTGCCATCTGTCCAAGCTGTAGAGGGAGAAAGGGCACATGCATGCCTCTGTGGAGGTGCCTCCTCAGCAAAGACAGGAATTGAAGAAGTCTGTAGAGGACGACAGGTGACTCAGTGGTTTCTCTGGAAAACCTAAGGAGCCTTTCTTCTTTCTCTGGCCATTTGTTAGGATTCTTTAGTTACAGTTATAAATGAAACTTAGTCTTGCATCAGGGTGGCAGCAGGGCTGGTTGTTCTGGCTGGCAGGAGATAAGATAAGGCTGTACACCCACATCACATTCTCCGAAAAGCAGACAGCTCATATGCCAGCCCTGCCTTACCCAGCTGAGGGTCCAACCCTCCGGTGCTGGGAATGGATGCAGCTCATGCAGATCAGCTGTTCCTGGGGCCTCCCATGGCTCTTCGCAGAGGACAAGCATGTCTTCAGCTCTTTCCACTGAAAACAGATGTAGCGAAAAAGTGAAAATAGCTCAGCACAAAACCCAGTGCCTGAGTGTGCTCCCAAGCGCAAAGTGGATTAAAGCTTCTCACAGCTGTGTAGGCTGCTAATCTCTTGGTGGAAACATTTCTTAATTCTGCAACAGGTGGCCCTAAATAACCTCCTAGAAAAAATCAAGCACTTCTTCCCTCTTGATGTCACTCTTTCTTAAAGAGGCAGAGAAGCAATGCAAGAGAGCACAGGCAGGCAGCCACATCTGTGCCACCACTTTTCCAATGGACAGTGGCTTGTCCCCATCAGCACATTAACAGAAACATGGGCATCTGCAACATTTTATCTTTAGTCTTTCACCTGGTACAAAATAGTGGTCAGTTGAAGACAAAATACTGCTGTTACTGTATAACTGTGTTCACAAATACTTACACCAAGCAGCACAGCAAATTACTTACTAAAATTTAAAAAAAAAAAAAGGCGTGACACACAAAAAAATCTCAGCTAGGTATTTTCAAACATTTCGGCTCATTCCTTGGGAGGTGTGAAATCCTGCAAGCTTCACAAAGCAATTGTGGTGCTTGTTTGCACCAGAGATGACAGCAGGCGGCAGGCTGCTGGCCACACAGCCAGGAGGCTGCGGTGAGAGAGGAGGAGGCAAAAAGTGGCTAAAAGAGGAACTAGGAAGGGGAATCTGCCCACAGGGAAACTTTTCTCAGCTGGCAGTGTCACAGCACTCTCACTGCATGACAGCGGCTGTGCAACCACAAGCTAATGACTTGGGGTCCTCACCACCCACAACAGCTTTCCAGCATGGGCAGGCAGCAGTCAGCTTCTGACACTGGAAAGCACAGAGGTGAAGATATTGGAACTTCAAAACAGATGTGAGACCATGCACACAGGGAAGCTGTGGAGATCTGCCAGCCCCCGGAAGATGGTAGAGTTGTGGAAAAAGAAGGTGCCCTTTGGGGATATCAGATGGATGTGTGTGGTGTGCTGGCTCCAGCCACAGGCTTGCTTCCCTTCTGAAGTCTTTGCTTAAGAAATTGATGGAAGTACCTGTGACACTTTGGAAAAATACGACAATATTTTCACATTGCTTGGAGAGATGTGGTCGAAAATATGAGCTATGTCTGAGTCAACTCAAGCTGATCTGAAATAAAGAACGATTGAGATTTATGTACAAACATTTGAGCCTTGTGTATATAGATGTGTGAGAGACTCCTAGATAAAGTGTCTGAGGAGCAAGAACTATTTTCACGTGGGAAAGGAAGAGGCTGCATGAATCACACTACACTTCCAACTTAGATTTTACAGTAGTGATGGTTTAGAGAGGGGAGATACCATCTAGAAGTTGGTAGAATTTATTCTTGAAACACATGTCTGTGGAAACACTATACCTTGGTCAAAAAAAAAAAAAAAAGCACAAAAAAAAAGTGATCTAAGTCTAAATAAACCACTTTGTTTAGCAAAACATCTGCATGATCTGCTTAACTCAGTCCTGTAGTGATAAGCCACATTAAATCTGTGCAGAGAAGTCAGCACAAGTGGCTAGTTTCCTTCGTGTCTCACTGGTAAGGGGTGGGGAGGAGGAGTCTGTGTAATTACGAGACAGAGGACAAGTAGGAGACATTTGTTAAAGTCATCCCTGATTACTTTCAAGTGGGTATTGATCAAATGACATCAAATCTGTTTTTGTGGTCACATTCCTCTGGATAGCAGAATACAGACATGGTCCAAGCAGAAGAAGTAGAGGAGCTGCTAGGTAGCCCAGCGGTACACCACAGCATCCCTGGGGAGGAAAGGAAGAGAGACAGAGGGAGGAGCCCCTGTATTGCCAACTGGCACAGAGACCAGTCTCATCCAGCCTGGGTGAGTATTTAAAAGTGGATTTTTTATTAAGATCTTTTATTAAGATGTGTGGGTTTTGGTCAAGCCAGAAGTAGGAGAACAAAAAATGACTATCTGTAGGTTGGAAAAAATCACCTGTCACTTGTTCAGGAAAGTCAGGTTATTCTGTGACAATGCAAGCATGGTTTCTGGGTGTGGTAAGACTTTTCCTGTTTCTCACCATTTTCAATGAGATGATGCCTTTTAGTTGCAGTGATAAACTTGACTTGATAAACTTAATTCTGACAAAATAAATATAGTTGCAAGCAAGACCTCAATTTCCCCTTACTTTTGCTTTGGTTAAGTAACGTTATTTGTAGAGGAAAGCAAAGTACAATATAAGTATATCCTGACCATTGTTTTACCTAGCCTTTCAGTAACATTGTATTGTGCCAGGTAAAAATTGTATGTTAAGGTTTTGACATAATGTACAATGATATTGAAAAAGTTATATATTGTTTTGATAACTTTACAAATGGTGAGAAGAAGTGTCCCTTTAAAAAAAAAAATCAAAAACACTCTACTTTCTCTCTTCATCTTGATCACTGTTTTTGTTAGCTTGTGCGGTTCCTCTTGGCAATTAATTTTGTTTAAAGAGGCAACACATTTACAGTCACAAATGCAAACCTCTTTCTTTACAAATGTCCAAACTGGCAGTGGGCCCCTTTGGAGCCAGCTGGAGCAGGCTCTTGTCTGACATGGGGCGTCTGCTGGGCTCTGTTCACAGAGACCACTCCTGCAGCCCCCCTGCTAACAAAACCTTGCCACGTGAGCCCAATACAAGAATGCAGAGACAAAAGTTCATCTTCAGACCTACAAGTTCTAAACATTATGGTGAAAAATGGTCCTGAGGTGTCCTCAGTTCTGAGAGCCTCAACGTAGAGTCACTGGAGATGAGAGGGACCGGGAAATCAGAGATAAAAGGACATTGTTCTGGAGAGCAATTCCCTTATGTCCTCTGACATAAGCCCACCACTGAGCAGGACCAGGACTCCCAGAGGAAGGAATATCGGCTACACAAGACATTAATAGTGTGTGTACGTAAGTTTTCATTTCTACTTTGGGGATGCGCTATCCTGTGCTTTATCCATGTGGGGGTGGAGGCAGAAAGCCCTCACTCTTTTGCTTGTGTTCCTATGTAAAGCTTAGTACAAATACATGAATTACTGTTCCTTAAATTAATGCTTTCCTCCTGAAAGTTTTCAGACCTGATGGAGGAAATCCATAACACATCGTTTTCTCTTATATAACACAGGAAAAGAATAAGATATATATTGTTTTCAGTTGTGTTTGCGGTTTGCTTAGCCTTGGTAAAACACAACAATTGAGTGGAACTACAAATAAAAGCCATCACATTTTCCAGGCTGAGATAAAAGAATCCTCTTCTCTGCTGTGTCGAAACAACTCAGCAGCAGGACTGCAGCAGCGGAGCTGGATGAATTGTGCAGACATGTAGGAGGAGAGAACTTTCTGCATTACTACATACTGCCAAAACCTGAAGGTTGAACTGTAAGCCAGTACACTCTATGTGTCATCCATTAGTTCATTTGACATCTGAGTTGTTTTTTACAGTGTGACCACTTCTCACCCACATATAGGGATTGAAACTCCCCAAAGTCTGGTGCCGGATGGCAGAAGACATGGTAGTTTGCATGTTTGGGACAGAGGGTAGGTAAAACAATTTGCCTGGTATTTGCCTTAACTTTCCTAAGGGCTTGACTTAGTTTATGTTTTGTGGGGTTTAGATGGGTACACAGGGACTAAAGTTCATGTTACTGAAGAACTTTTACACCGTGCGTTACCACTGTAAGTCTATTTTGGCCTGCGTAAAATGATCAGATCTTCTCAATATAATTCCATTTTACACATGAACATCTGTAGAAGGAGGAACTTAGGAACATTTTGGACTTCTTCATTTGTCCAACTTGCACTCACATTGAGGGAAAATCAAAGGTTAGCAAAACTAAAGGCAATAAAGATTTTTTTTTATCATCAAATTCAACTCAGAAGTAGTAAATATCTCCTCTGGAGATAAACAATTCTAAATACAGAGGGGAAAAGTGATTTGTAAACTTCCTGTGTTTTTTTTTTAATTTGTCTTACCTATAAATGTAATGGAAAGTGCCGTTCTTACATGATATAAGTAAATAACACCACTTCTTCCCGAATTCAACTTATACCCACAAATCCTGCAAAAGTTGCTTAAAGAAGAAGGAAAATCACGAATGTAATTCCATTTTAATTAATAAAAGCATGCTTTCCTGACGTCAATTACTAGTGTGATTTATAAAAGTAATTATATAGACTTCTGTGAGGTACTTGATTCAATATTATACAGTGTTCTGTCCGAAGAATACAGCAACTTTCACTGCAAAAAACAGTGTGCACTTTGAACTGGAAAAATTTTAAGTAGGTTGGAAAGAAGTAATCTTCAGCACACGGCTTCTCTACTTGTTCTCTGCAGAGATCAGTGCCAGATTTGATCTAATTCAACCTTTTCTTCTGTGGCCTTGGAAAAAAATAATAAGACGTTACAGATAAAAACCAAAATGAGAGAAAGACTAATAAAAAGGTAAAAATTAAGGAGACGGAAGAGTCTGTAAAACAGTGTAAAACAGCTGGATTAGCAATCTAGATCCACTGAAACAAACACATTTGAATACAGAAGAATATAAAAGAGGTATTATAACCTGAAAACAACAAAGAGGGTAGGAGGGCACAACAGGCAAATATCTTAACATGAATTTGTTTGTTGCAGAGGTAAAAAAGAATTATGCAATTTGTGGTTGTATAAACAAGTTAGGAGAAGAGGTGGTTTTTCCCCTGTATTTCTCACTGCTGAGACTTTTTTTTCCATGATAATAACTCTAAGCTTTTACTGGTACTTCCCAATTCTCACTGAGATCACAATTTTATCTTTGTTAGGAACATTTTTCCAGTGCAAGGAGAGTGTTTCTTCCTTGATTATGGCAATAACTCACTGCAGTAATAGGTAATAGCCAACCAGAGAGGAGATGAGGTTCTCACTTAGCTTCCTTGTTAACATCACAGTGGTTTATTTTCATATCCCTTGATAACTTTCAAAACCTCAGAGTAAATAAATGGTCAACTATATCCCCCATTCATAACACTTATCATTGTGTAAGCTGGATACAAATGCTTGCATGCATCTTGGTCTTTATGATTCAAAGAAGCTAAACGTAATGATCAGTAGCCAACAAAAAGTAGTGTGCAGAACTGTGGCCCAGTGCTCTACCTTGTAGTTTGACAACATTTTGCTCTGTTAGAAGGAGAAATTGATGATGGAGACAGGTGTTTCTATGATGCAATTTCATCAACTGCAAAGGAAAAGCCTGTTTCTTTGAATGCATTATCAGTGTAAGTGGAGCAAACGTATTCCTTGGTAACAGTGCCAAGCATCTTGCAGTTAACACTCAGTCCAAACAGCCCTGACTTCATATTACTGGTCTTACACTGATTTTCTACACTGGAAACATACAGGGCCTGAGCTGGGAATTATTTGGGAATTCAAACACATTTCTTTAACACTTGAAGTAGCTGTGGAAATGATAACATAGTGAACTTGTTATTTAGGTAACTGTTTAGTGCAGGGACATGTATCTTGTTCCACATGCTCTCTCTAGGCAAGTTTCATCTTGGTTCTTCTATATCCAAGGAGTACCTGAAAGAAAACACAACAACCTATCTTCAGAAAAATGAAAGATTCTCTAAAGTTGAGCCTCAATTGGTCCCAACATTACACTGTTGGTGGGGAGCAAGTACATCATCAATACAGATAGAAATATTAAGTATAATTATTTAAGTATTGGACCTTTCACCTCAGGATGTCAATGCATATCGTAATCATTAATCAATTAAATCTCATAACTATTGAGGGGAGTTATGTGAGTGTTACTTCTTTAATTCCTTGCAAAACAAATACATACGTGGAAGGAGAGGTTAATTCCCCCAGAGATGCAAGGCATTTAATGGCCTAACTCCCACTGATTTCGGGAGGCATGAGGTGCTGTAAGTTGTAAGTATTTTCATGGTTTGCCCAGAATCAAAATCTGATTAGTTAGTAAGCTACAAAGTAAAAGATAATCTGCATATTGCCCTAATTTTATAGCTTTCTTCAGGAGGAACCATCACCTTAGAAATGGTGCGTGGGATTCATCTACTCCAGTGTGTCACCTTTGCAGTGTAAACATCTACATCTGAACTAGTCATCTGGGTGCTCCTTATAGTCAAGGGAGGGAAAGACAGCTGAGATTAATTCCACCCTGGGTGTCTGCACCGCAAAAGCGGAATACCAAAGTGCAGCCTACACCAGCTGTGGTCATCCACTTACCCTTGCCTTTCATATTTGCTATCCTGAGATTCACCGGAAAAAATTACAAAGTGTATCCAGGGGATTTCCATGCAGTCCTTGATGCTATCTTTAGAGTGCTCAAATGGAGTTGCAGAATAAAGGACTTGTTTGTACTTTTTCTTGTGTCTACTTGTCTCTGCTTCACTCAGCTGAAAACAAGAAAGTTTATAGATTAAACACTTACTGGTTCCGCATGCCTGTGAAGTTATCATCTCCTGTTTTTTGCTGTCCTCTCTGATGTCCTGCAATTATTTCCCATTTATTACAGGCTTTGCTGGATTCATTCTATATCTTGATGATATTTCCCTTATTGCAGTATTAAATTTTTACAGTTCAATTTTTACAAATTAGCACCTACTTTCAAGTATCTTGTTCCTTTTTAACCGAGCAAAAATAAGTCATGACCAATATGGTTTAGCTACACTTTTCCTAGCAATGATAATATTTAGTTACACCCTGAAACACAACAAAAAAAGCATGCTAATAAAAAGAAGTGAAGGACAAACACTGTTTTGGCAGCTGTACTATAGATGTTATTAGTACAAGCTGAAACTTCATTGTGGGGAAGAAAAAAAAAGAGACAAAGCCTTTGCAGCTGAATTTGATGAGTTTAATTCAAAGTTATTTCCAAATAGGAAGCGTTGTTTTACCTCAAAGAGGTAAAAACTGAAATATGGAAGGTCAACTCTTTGCAGAGCTCAGCGAAACTTCTGCATTTTTACAGAAGAAACCATCTACAAGATGAAGAAGGCAAACCCAAGGAGGAGTGTTAGGGGCTGGACGTTTCCAACAAGCTGCACTTCAGACCCTCGTTTTCTCCAGAGTGACAGAGCAGAGGAACATATCCTCTCCAGAATCAGACCCAGGAGCACTCTGACTGGTGTGAGGGTGGGGGACAGCAAGACTGAAGTCCCCAGGAGACAAAGGGAGACCACCACAGGTACTCTGGGGAGTTGAAGCTGGAAACCTACAGCATGTGTAAGTGCTTTTATAAGTGCATGTGTAGCCCTGTGGTGGAAAGTATCGTGAAGCTCTATACGACACAGATCAGCTTGTTCTTGGTCACAGCTGCTGGTGGGTTGCTATTCTGGTAGAGGAAAGCCAGCCTGGATCAAAGTGCACGTGACAGTGAGGTAACTTAACATTGTAGTGACCTTATAATGTGAGGACACAAGGAAAACCAAAGCCCCGAGGAGGACTGAATGCACTGTATAGACCAGAGGGGACATCTGACTTAGGCCCAGTGCAGGAGAGAAGTGCAAAGCTCAAAGCTCTGAAGTAACAGCAAACCAAACTGAAAGTCAGTGAATTATGTGATGAAACCCCAACAATATGAAATTCTGCCTTAATAAGTCTTCTCTGCTGAGTACCCAAAAGAAAGAGTGAGAGAAAGAAAATTGTGGTGATGAATATGTTAAATTTGACATTCACATAGCCTTGGGTTTGGCAGAGCCCAAGCTACATGCCTGCTCTGAGTAATGCACTGTGAACTTTCATGGTGCACACAACTGATATGACTCAGACACACAGGAGGGCTGGCAAGCACTGGAGGCTCCAAGCACCTGTCCCGGCACCAGCCTTCAAAGAGATCAGCTCTGCCGAGGGTCAGCATTCATGGCTCTATTACCACCCCCCTGACTTCCCTTTTTTAAAAAAAAAAAAGTCTCTGGAAATGATGACTTTTTTTCTTTTAGGCAGTTGATGTTGACTGGTCTAGACACGCACATGACTGTGAAACAGTGCGCAACATCATCTTTTTTGCTGGCTGTGTATTAAGGATACGTAATTGAAAAATAACGTGATCTGTTCCCTCAAGTAAAAATAAGTTGTATCTTCACTGTGAGCTATAAGTTACAGGGTAAGTAAGCTATAATCTATTATGCTGGAACATTGGACAGGCTATTTTTCTTGCTCTGTAAGTGATTGTGCACTAAGGACCACAGAAAAGGCTGAGATACCTAATTACCATTACATTGTAACCAGCAGCCAGTGCAAGGTGTGCCCTAATTTACAAGAGGACTTAACTGCCAAGTCTGCTTACTTAGGGATGTCTTTGTGGCATATGGGTTGCAACAGCAGCAGTTGAATGCCTCTTTCTTCACTCCAGAACACATAAAAGGAAGTAAGAGACTGTTTGTATAAGATACCTGGCCAAATTCCGATCCCTAATTATCCTACAGAAAATCTAGAATAAAGTTGCTGAAGTCAATCAAATTATTGAGGGTTGACATCAGTATAAATGTTATCAGATCTCGCAGTGAAATGTTTACCAGGCATCACTTCAGTGCACGCTCTTCTGTCACGAATGTCAGACAAGAGGAAATGAAATGACTGCTGCAGTCATTAATTTTAGTAAGTGGGAATTCTGGCCGTGTGTTCTCAGGCTACACAGCACTTAATGCCACGGCCAGACCTTGCCCCACAGTACCTGAGAGCAGCCGGAGGGAGAGGTGCTTGTTTCAAAGTGAGGAACACTGCACAGGGCTGCCGTGCTTGGAGCAGAACCCCAGCTCACCAGCTTTACATTGTAAATGAGAAGGGAATTTCGACCGCTTCTTGTGACATGCCGCTGAGCAGCGGCTTTGAAAAAAAAGAATGGGGTGGGAATTGTACTAACTCACCATTTGCAGTCGTATTAGATCATATGAATCCCTTGAAATGAAGCCATAAGCAGAGAATAAAACCTAAGTTTCCCCCATGGAAATTCACCAGGGGAAATCTTACTTCCTGCCCAACATCATGTATTTGTACCAGGTCCTTAGCAAAAAAAAAAAAAAGGGTGGTGGGGGGAAAAACACGAATCAATAACAAAAAGAACCACTGCTGTCAGAGATCAAGGGTAGTGGGAGGGGGAGAATTACGTACACAGTGTTCAGTTTAGTGAGGCCGGAGGAGGGGGCAGTCTGCGTAGCACGCCGTAGGCTGTCTTTCAATATTAGACACAGGGAGTTTTTTGAAAATTAGCAGTAGTACAAAAAGATGTCATCATAAAACTCCCAAGCAAAATTACCTGCTCTTATTACAGGTTTCTGTTTGACCAACATTAAAGATGTTCCTATACATGTACATAAAAGCTTTTTTTGAATGAATGTTTGTCTTGATAACTCGAGATGCTGCTGCACCGCGCTCACCAGGCTGCCTACAGCAGCAGCTCACTGGCAGAGGGCTGAGGGCAGTGGCGGAGGGAACAGGGGACTGACCAGCTGGGCTCTGCTAGTCCTTGGGAAGACTATGGCAGGCTTCTCCAAAATAACCACGGCAGACCAAGGCAAGGGGAATTAACAAAGTGGCAGCTCAGTTAAACCACTTATGAGCATTCTCTCTTTCTTCCCGTGCTGCTAGGACGACCCTTCTGAACCAGGCAAGCACTGGTATCACCAGCATGTTATCACCCATATGGGAGACAGCAGCAGTACAGAGATTACTGACCAAGTTTATGTGAGCGCACTGAATCTGCTCCCATCATCAACACGTTTGCCGCACTACTCATTAAATATGGGCAGCTGAAAACTCTAACTCCTTATTTAACATTTAATACAAACTGAAATTGTGCCTGCTCAGCATTGTGGTTTTCTTTTTTGGTGTTCTGCATATTATACTATTGTGTCCTACTCAAGTATGCTGGATACAATCACATAATTGCTACTCCCCCCATGCAAAACTTGCATCATATCACCACGCTAAACCACTTATTTTACATGGATTGAACGTGCAGATATTTTTACCTCTTTCAGTAAAGTGGACCTACCTCCTCTACATAGCCACTTGAAAGTCCCTGATGAACCTGTTTGGAAGAGAAGCTTAGAGGCAAATATCCCAGTCCTGGATGCAAAAGATGCCTGAGAGTATCCAGAGAGCTTAAGTCTCACACTGCGGTCTTTTTAATGCATGTGTCCAAATCACTGAACTGCTTTTTCTCCTATTCCTATTACTGTCAGTGTATAGGCCATAGCTCCCAGATATGGATGATATAACTCATTTTTTGGTGTAAAAAGTTGCCAAACCACAGCTCCAGATAAAGTCACTGATACTTATCAAAGAGCTGTGTAGCTGCACTTGCAACATCAATAACATAACCAACTTCTAATTAATCAAGTAATGTGCCCAAGAAATTGTTAAAAATGCATTATTTTAGGCACTGAAAATGTATCGGTGACGGGCTGATCCCTAATCTAAAAGCCTTGGATACTACTACTATAGGAAAAAAAGAGATGGATATCAACTTCTGTTGAGCACCTGCTCTTTCTTGCACCCAGAAGAAATGACAGCAATTCCCAAGAATCAGAGCCTCCTTTAAGCAGAACACTTCTAATCTACAAGCAAAACATCTGAGCAAAAGTAGATCTTAGGGATGCTGACCCAAGCTATGGGTGCAGAGTCCTAAGACCACTTCAATCCACCAGTTTGTGCTCTTGTGAACTGGCCTGGTGCATAGTCCAGGGCCATTCCCCGTGAACAGTTTGGATATGCCACCACCTCGGGTGGTGGAACATTTTAATGCAGAGCTGTGGCCAGAAAAGGGCCTCAGTTGGCCTGTCACTCTTCAGATCACAGGTCACTGGCTGTGTCGCTTGTGCGCTACTCCTGCTCCAAAGGCCCACGTTGTGCCTAACAGATAATGTTTAGATCATCTGTCTTCTCAGTCAGGAAGAATTACTGAAACTATCTACAAGTATCCCTAAATAAAATGAATATGTAAGCACAGCCTGCACAACAATCCCTTCCTGCACCATGTCATAAGGAATTCCAGAACAATGAAAGTAGTTAAACTAATTGTTTCATGCTACCTTTACCTTTCCACTCAGAAAAGATTCTAGGAAACACTTGTGTCTCGGCAAAGAGGCTTCTTTCTGTAAGTGGTCTCAAAAAGGGAGAATCCAAATAAAAGTTCTCTCTTACAGAACAGGAAGGAAAAAAATACTTGAACTTGAGGAGCTGGTCAGACAACAGAAAGCATCAGAGGGTCAAAATCCCCTAAGGGCATTAGGGAAATACCAAAGTATTGAAAAAAAAAAAAAAAAAAAAAGGCACTAATATCTTTAAAGTTCCCACACGAGTCAGTCACAAGAGGCAGGCTGGGCATTCATTTACATATGAGCTTCAGAACGAGACGAGCCACATGTGACTTCAAAGTTATGAGTAATGGGCCCAGAAAGCAGCAGAGAAAATCAGGGGGATTCAGGCATTTCAGCTGAAACCCTTCTTCTGTGCAGAGGTTGCAATCAACGGCAACCAGAGCTAACCAACATCCTCCTCCTGACCCCAGCTCCCCTGTTAGAATTTGAAGAAGAGGAATACGCTGTAGAGATGGGGTTGGTTGGCCTGAGAGGCTCTGCCCTGAGGGAGCAGGCAGACTTCAGGCTGTCTGCTGTGAAAGGATGTGACACACAGGTCCAGATGGACGTGGGCTAAACTCTGTATGAGGAAGGTGGGCAGGAACTCAGGAATGTGAGCGAGCTGTGGGAATTACAAACACTAGCTGACCTATCACAAATGTACTTGAGAATATAGTATTTATGTGGTTTCAACTGGGAAAAGTACTGAAGCATGTGCTAAAGCATGCTCCTCAACAAAGAATGAAAGGGTCAACTAGGGCAGAGAGCAGCCATCCAGGAGATGGGGTGTGCAGGGTCACCTCTTAGGAGAGCGTCCTCTGTCAGTCTGCACAGGGAGGCTTGCAGCCCCTTCTACTTTTCCCTTCAGACTGCGGGCAGTACCTAGAATTCAGCATGGCATGCACTACCGCCTGCCTTGGCACAGGCCTGAAATACTGGAGCACTAGTGCAGGCATCCTCATGCCATGCTGAGGGAGCGTTCCAGCTCAGAAAGCCCCTGGAAGCATGGCTGGGTTTGGATGAACTTGTGATGAGAAGAAAACACCCCTTTCAGGTATTATTCATCTGAGCAATTAGCAACTTGCTTTTCAGGAGCTACCGAGCAAGCCAGATGCCAAGACCAAGAAGGCAAAGGCCTTCCCTGCTGCTCCCTGTGAGAGGTGGTAGGGCTGGCCTGGGCCTTTGCTCCTGCACACATGGGGAGCTCTCACAACCATCACCACCTCCCAAGGTGGCACTCAAGCCAGTTGGGAATCCTTGGGATAACTGGTGGATGGATGAAGAAAGCAAAGTCAAATCTGTCTGGCTTAGCCTCCCCCACAGCCTGGTCCAGCCCCATCCTTACTTGGCCACTCTCAGCTCTGGGGACTGAAGACTGAGCACGCACAGGAGCTAAGTCCTGATGTACACTGCATGGTGTTCTACAAGGTACCAAGAGCTCTTCCTGAGAGGACACTAAGGTATGGAGAGAGACTATACAACGATGTACAACAAGCTTCTGCCTTCTCTAAACACTTGGATATGCAACCAGAAACAGGACATCAGTGACACGCTCAGTGGTCATCCTGAACAGAAATCCTTTCGTCAGGGGGTGTCACATGCTCAGTTGTGCTCCCTCTCACCAATACAAAATACCAAATTCAATCCTTCAATAATTTATTTTTTTTTATATCTGAGAATGTTTTTCAAACATACATTTAAGTTTGCAAATTTCAACACAAGAGTAAATATACATAAAAAAAAATCCTAGATGTGCAAATTTCAAGTTGCATTGTTTGAAATAATATAAATATTTTAATAAAACATATGTTCACATTAACATTAAAAATATATAAAATTTAACAGAAATAAGTCGAGTTATTTTAACTTTTTGTTTCTTTTTTTGAAAACTTTTTTTTTAATAACTAGAAAAAAAGATTCTAAGCTTGACAAGGAAATGTGAAAAGGTATCACCTCCAAAACAGCAGCAGCAAAACAGATGCTGAAAACTTAGAAAGTATGAAAGGAGAAAAGAAGGTATCAGGCACAATAGTAAAGGTAAGTTAGCTAAAGTATTGCAGATTGAGAAGTAAACGCATGAACTCCAGGAGTAAAGTCTTGATCCTAAGGTACCCCACTGCCAAGCCCCAAGCTGTCAGCACAATGTCAGAATTACATTAAGGATAACAGAAAAAAAGTGAGAGAGAGATAGGGAGTGGGGGTGTGAACAGCAGCATGTGTATTTCTGACAATTATAATGGAAGAGAAGAAAGATGCTTTGGCTTCAAAACTGGAGGCTAAGATGAAAGGCTTTTGCGTCTGTTTTTTCTTCTGCTGGAGACAATTCCTTCCATATATGAGGGGAACTGCAGGATTCAGTTTTCCCATCACACACATGTAAAAGTTGCTTCTGTAATCACATTATCTTTCCAGCTATCCTTGAATTTGGGAAAGGATCTAAATGCTGACCACTACTGGTCTTAAGATTGCAGTTTGCCAGTGGCTCTGCAAACCCAGAACCACTCTCTGATACCACCCTAAATGCGTGCACAAGCTCCAGCCTTGCTGAGCTCCACAAAAACAAAAGCAAGGAAGTGAGCAAACCAAAGCAAGTTTCTTCAGACAACCTCACTCTGTTTCGACTGCAAGTTTCATCACCCTGTCCCGGAGGATCTCTCTCAGCAAAGACTCGCCTCTGACCAACATACATCAATGCAGAATTCCCGCACCAATGAGAGTAGCTGCGAGTCCTCCTTGTGTGGGTGCTGGGGAGGTACTGAGAAAGAGGCAGAACCAGGAAGCTCTTTGGAACGAAATGCTTCCAACTTCCAACTGGAAAGTCCAAGAATTAAATACAGCATGACAGGAGCTTATTCATGAAAGACAGCTCCGTGCAGAAAGCAACCGGCCCTTCTTAGCAGATCTCGTATGCAGTGTTTAGAGGAAGTACATACTTATTCCCATTCTTGGGAATAAACAGCAACAAGGGCAGACAGCTTGTATTTCTCCCCTAGTCCCTGCTCCCAGGACTGATAAGTGTTTTGGACATAGCACCATTTCAGTTAAGGAAGGAGCTGGTATCGCTTTCTTCGTCTTTACCAACTCTTCCCCTCTGCTAGCCGTAGATCTGTTTGAACTGGTAGCATTCATTGCAATAACCATTGCACTTGTTATTACCATAGTGGTCGCAAGCAGGGGCTCGGCAGCGTTGCTTCGGGGGTTCATCTGCAGCTGGCTCCCTGGGACCCCCCAGCTGTGCAAGCTGGTCAAGGCGCTGGCACTGCTGGCACAGCTCACTGTTTCTGCAGGCCAGGTTGTTTCGACATGAAGCCACGGCACATTGTCTCTTCTGGCTAGTCAGTACTGCTTGCTGTAGATCTCTGCGCTGTCCTGTTCTCTTGAAACACATTAAAAACACTGTCAGTTGTCATGCTGGCAGCACAAGTGGCATTTCACTTACTCTCACCTGTGCTAACGTATTGTATACATGACCACTGGGGGTTGTTAGCAATCACGGACAGCAAACACTGTTGCAAAAATTGCAAGGGCTTTCTTTGGGAGACTGCTTTGCAAAGTAGAAAATTCACATTGAAGCTATTGGGCTTTCTGGATCCTAAGACACATACTTCTTCTGAAGAGTACAATACCAAGAGACAATTTGGGCTTTACCAAAGAATAGCATAAATTCTGTCACCTCCTAGAAAAATTGTTTTATATCTTTGGTAATTCTCAATTCTAAAATCAAAACAAACCAAGTGAAAAAGCCTAGAACAGAAAATCTGTAATGTATTCTCAATGAAAAAAGCAACATGAAGCAGACTAAATCTCTCTATGCAGTTGCATAGCTCTAAAGGTATGAATGAAAATCCCTTTACAGCCTGCAAACAAAGCCAGCTGTGGGTCCAACTGCTTCCACTGAAATTGCTGGTCAAATTCCAGCTAGGTAAAACTGAGAACTGACAGCCACGATAATCTTAAATTGCGAATGACCATTAGAAGTGCTGCTCAGCTGTAGCAAGTGGAAATCATGAGATACCTTCTAGTCTTCCCATGACACATAGAAAATTCTCACGTTGCTGCATCCTATTGCATGCTCTGAGTCATTCTCACAAGGGAAAAACATGCTAAACAAGAGGAAGGTTTTCAAAGTTCATACTTACTTCAGGCTGTCTCACTAGCTGCTCTTCTGTCCTTCTGGCTTCCTGAAATCGCTGGCTCTGGGCTTTAATGAAACAGTTCTGGCAGTAGCCCTCCAGCATGGTGCTACCCAGGGTGCCACAGTTCTGCTGCTGGCAAGACATGGTATTGTGGAAGGCAGCAGCTGAGCTCCCCTGCTGACCAGTTGCTGAGGAATTCCTCTGAGATCTCCTCTGATGGCGTAGTGAAGCACTGTCTGTAATGCAAAGAAAGGACAGAGGGAATTTGAATAAGGCCAACAGATGTTATGGCCCAAAGTGACTACAAGAAGCTCCTCAGTTTACAAAGAAAAAAAAACAAACAAAAAATCTGCTAGCCTCAAACACCGAATTTTGACAATCCTGATACCTCTCAGTCAAAGCACATTCCTTCAGTTTACATAAACAAAGGGCTAATATAGATTGATCTTTACATCAAACAGCTGATTTGAGAAGAACTTGCTCTCAGCATGGAAACCGAATCTCACTAAAGATGAGGAAAATCACCATCGGTTTTAGAACGTCATCTGCAACACACCCCGACTCTTCCCTTCTGTCTTCATTCATTTCAATCACATGGGGTAGCAGAAGTACAGCAGCACAGAGCTTAATAGGTTAATGTGCCCTATACTTCTCAATCTAATGAGGCAATCTAATATATTCCACAATCATTAGTTTTTCTTGTGAACGACACTCAAAAATAAGCTTTTGCAAGCTAGCATCATAGGTCCCTAATTTAAAAGTATGTGGAAAGTGCAGCACTGACATGCTTGTCAGCAATGGAACTGTCTTGAGATAAGTATTATTTTCCTCTCACATGTGACTTCCACCCTCTGGATCCAAAGGCACCTGCCTTTGCAACAGCAGCAGCATGGAAGCTGAAGATTTCACAACATGATTTATTGACAGACTACTTTAGGGCTTAATTTTAAGCATATGTGTAGACTATTAAGAAACATTTCAAGGTACATTATAACAATATACTCCTACGTTACTATCAAATACTTATTTCATATTATCTACACGTTATATTTGCATATCATCCACAGACAAATTCTGCTTGATCTGTTTATTGAGGAGATTTCAGTCATTACTCCAGTGTTATATCTGTTAAACCCAAAATGGATATAAATCTTCAAATTCACGCCAAGTTTTTAAAAAGCCTTCCGAACACAATGGTTTTCATTAACATCAATACAACGTCGCTTCCCTCGCCAGTTACTGCAACCGGACTAGCTATGATGAAGTTTATAATCTGAGAACATCCATACCAAAACACTACTGCAGTGTACGGTGGGAAGGCATCAAAAATGAGGTTTGATTCACCAAGTTTTTCCTTCATGAAAGCCAATGGGAAGTTTTACAAGATTTCACATATCCCACACTGTTACTGCATGCCTCTTTTTTGGGATAGTAATGGTCAAAAAAGCACATTTTCCTCACAATGCTGCTTCTGCTACTCAGTGTTTGTCACCCCTTGATCCTTTAGAGCACAGCACGTGCAGAACTTCAGTTTCACCATCTGCACCACATCTGACAGAGCTCACATCTTTGCTTACCGTGGTTTTCCCTGTATTCAAAGAAGCACAGTGTGCAAAAGCCCTCGTTCTGAGCTGTTCCAAAAAATTTGCAGCCAGGCTTCCTGCAGAGCTTACTTCCCCTCTTATCCTCCAAAGCGCGTGGGGCACGAGGCAGCGCGGCCAATGGCGGCTCACTGCAGTTGTTGTTGGGAGCCTGCTGGCAGGAATGCTGAAGGAGGCTCTGCGGGATCTGGGATGGGTCAGATGTAGACCTCTGATGGCACGTGGGCACAAAACCAGGGCTGCCATTTGAGGAGCGCTCTGTAGTCCTTTTGAAACAAGTGCTGCATATGCCATTAAATGTCCTGTTGGCCTTCTGAAGGCAGACCTTACACGTGCCATAGTCCAAACATCTCTGGTTGTCCAAATTGTTACGAGGAGCAAGCTGTCTAGCATTGTAGCAGCGTTCACAAAGTCCGTTGTGTTGCACGTTTAAGGTGAAGGGGCAGTCTGGAGTCCGGCATTTCATGGCAGTGGTTTCACTATAGAGGAAAAGGCTGGGAGCTGTTGGGGGTGCAGAGCGAGGCCCTGTTACAGACTCCTCAGACATCCATCCCCCAGGCTCACAAACTTTACCACAGGAGGAGCCTGACCCAGCTGCCTTCAGTTTCTCAGGTGCTGCTTCAGAGACCTGCTTTCTTCCTTTGTTTCCCTGCGACCTCCGCTCAAAGCACTCGTGGCAGTAGGGCTGGGTGTTCACAGACATATAGAAAGGGCAGTTTGGAGTTTCACATTTCAACTGTAAGAGGGAGAGCTGGGAAAAAGACAGTTCCTGTCTGTTCCTGGAGCAGGCCTCTTTTCTGGCAGGTTCAGCATTCTCCTGCCATTTCTTGTACTCATGCTGCACCAGCTGAAAGTAATCTTCCACAAGGTTTATTTCTTTGGGCAGGTTGCCTTCATCCAACCTGGCAGACAAAAAAATCAACAATAATATATATATGTATGCACACACAAAATATATATCACTGGTTGAAAAGGGCAGATGGTGGGAGTGGAAGCAAATATAAGCCATGTGGGGAGGAAATGCAGATTTAGTACACATCCATATTACTCAGCTAGAAGATCCAGGATGTTAAACTGTTGCTGTAAATGGAAATAATTTTAAAAGCAGGTGTTCAGTGATGTCAAATAGAGACTTTCACATCTAAAGAAATGGTCTCATGCAGTGCTAAACGGAAGTATTCTTGAAAGGATTTTCAAGGTGAGGCTCTTCTGTCTCTGAAAGCTGTTTGCAGGAAGAATAATCGGATAATCTTTCAGAAATAAAATGAAAATCCCCCAAATTCTAAATTTGTCTGAAGACCAATGCCCAGCTGAGCTGAAACTAGTGTCAGATCTCCCACTTCACCAGCCCATGGTAAAAACAACCCTTTTGTACTCTAGACTCAGTAGTTCACAATAAACTTCATTACAAAATCTGCTCCCATTTTTGCGCAGTGGGGTCTGTATCTACCAAACTAGGTGGCTTCAGTTCAGTATGTGCAATGCTAGTACTTCTAACAGAATCCCTACCCGGACCCTGACAGCAGGGAAAACCCACATTGCAGTTTTACCATGCAATACTTCGGAGGACGAGGAGCTAGTACTGCTTGTATTACTCAAGAACCTACTAGGGCAGCAGGAAAAGCTTGATTACTACTGCATTAATCCTTTGGGTAGAAGGCCACCAAAGCAGAACAACTCGACAGCACAGAGATATCTTTGCAAGCTGCAATGGAATTAACAACAGGGGATACAGCCAGTCGTAAAGGGGCAGGTAGACACCACTGCCAGCGATCCCCACATGCAAGAAGCTGGTGATTGCAGTCAGTTGCTCCACGTGTTACTGACTTCCAGGGGCATGAGAGCAGATGGCATCTCCTTCACTGGCCGCAGCTTCCTGCCTGCTGCACCACTGCAGGAACATAGCCTTTCAAGGCATCTGTGCTCTGAAAATATTACCAAATATTTTCCCTGGCACAGACAGAATTACATCACATGCACTTTATGCAATTTACCCTTGCATAAAGTGCAGGGGTTCTGTGTAACTAGTTCCTGGTTTTAACTACTTTTCAGCCACTTCCTGAATAATCTAAAAGTCAATGAAAGTAATCCATCGGTTTTACTTTTATAGAACCATAGAATTAGCTAGGTTGGAAAAGACCTACAAGATCATCCAGTCCAACCATCCACCTACCACCAATAACCCCACTAAACCATGTCTCTCAACGCTATATCTAAATGTTTCTTGAACACCTCTAGGGATGGTGACTCAACCACCTCCCTGGGCAGCCTGTTCCAGCGCCTGACCACTCTTTCAGAAAAGCAGAATCTCCTAATGTCCAGTCTAAATTTCCCCTGGCGCAACTTGAGGCCACAAAGGCTTTTCTAAAATATTAGGCTCAAGCTACTAAGTCCAAAGACATCTTTGCCTTTGAACGTGGTTAGAGCTCATACCACTTAAAATCGTATCAACAGAAATGCCAGTATTTTTTATTCCAGGGTAAAGTATACTACCATGGAAAGGAAAGACCAAAAGCACACCCACAGGGCTGTCTACATCCTACCACTACCTTAAAAAACTTAACTGAGGAAACAGGAATGACACTTACTTTGCAGCATTAATTAAATGAGTTGTGCCATGGTCCCAGCCTTGCACTGGAATCTCTATGACTATCAAGTAGTCTTTCAGCAGCTGTTCTTTCTCCCTCTCCTCCGCGTCTGTCAGAAAGTGCACACTCAAATCCTCAAATCTGCCTCGTTCACTGGTGACCAGAGGGACAGCCCGGATTTCTGTGTGGAAACACAAAGGGTTAGCATAGATATTTTATCAGACGGGAGTACAAGATACAACACGGTGGAGATATCAACACTGCTGCTGAACTTTGGGGAGACAAGAGAATGGCTGGCAAGATCAGTTGGTTTCTAAAGAGCACAACTGAGAGAGGAGGCAGACATGCCCCTACTACAGATCAAAGCCCATCCTACTGCAATTTTGATGTCCCCATAGTAATTGTCTTCCCACTGTTGGAAGTATCATAGAACTTAGTTTATTACATATTTTCATGGGATGATGCCCTAACCTGAACCTAGAGAATTGTTATCCATTCAGATGAAATACATACTTTGCCATTTTTAAAGCATCTCATCACACCTGCTAGGCAGCTGCACACAGCTGTGAGACCATGTCCTTCGAAGCTTTTAATGGTGGGGCATGAAAAGAAGGCTAAAGCACTGCAAAGCAGAGGCCAGCCTTTGACTGATCCCAGCCTTGACGCAGGTGAGCTGTGCTCCCTTTTCAGCTGGCATGTTGAAGACAATCTTTAGTTTCTATTCAGATTTAGAGATGCAGCTGTTTCTGTTTACATTTTAAGAACATATTCCAAAGGAATCTTCTACATTAATTTTAACTTTTGAAAGGCAAATGTAAACCAGATTGCATTTTAAATGCTTTAGCAGCATAACAAAATTGAAGAGGCTATGCAAATACCGGACAAAATACTTGAAAAATACCTGGCCCGCTGTCCTTCAGGGTCACAAGTGGTGTAAAATGCATATTGTCGTAGCCGAGCACAATTGGATATCTGTAGCATTCTTCAGCTGGCCAAAGGAGTGGCAGGTAAACACCACCGACATTCAGAGGAGCAAAACTGGAGCCCGATTCTAAACTTCTCACAACTTTATCTACGTAAGGAAGAGAACAAAAAATAATCTGTTAAGTCAGCGCTTCTGGCAAAAGAAAAAAACATATTCTGGGTGCTTCAGAACAACTCCCATATCAGAAACATGCCTACCTGAAAACAACATTTAGCAGGATCAGGTTACTAATAAAGCTCAGACTAATGCAGTCCTTAATGAGAGATGAATTGCTGGACAACTCACCTGCAAGGACAATGATTGGCCTTCTGAGGATGTTAGCAAGAATGAAGATGTGGATTTCTTCCAGTGCATTATAAGGAAGTCTGTTTCGAGACCCAGATGTTTCTGGGGAGGTCATTTCAATGAGGTATTCCCACTCCTCCTCCCAGTTCTGAGGAAAGAAACATCCATCAGTTCAAAAATGGTCCAAAGACACATGGGTCAGGAACCAAATGCAGCATTCAAAATATTCATATTTTCCCATTTCCTCCAAAAGAATATTTCTTCTCCCCACTAACAGTGGAATATGCGAAGCCAAAAATCAAAGAAAGTCAGCAAGACAAGCATTCAGGAAACAGCACAATTCCTTAGGCCACCTTACCCGGGTGTCAAAGTGGAGTCCTGTTTGTACAAACTCCTGGGATTTAATAGCCTCTCGCTGCCAGCGCAGCTTGAAGTTCCGTGTGTCAATCTCCCTGAGTGCATTAAACAATGTCTTCCTTAAGACGAGGTCAACATCTTCAATACCCCACATGTACTGCGATGCAGCGTGCATGAGGCAATTTCCATCACCTGCATAAATAGAACAAAATGGTTTTCAAATGGCTACTTAAATACAACCTCACCAGCACAGAAGATGTGGAAATACGCAGCACATACACATATTCCACGTGCATTTCTCCCTAAATCTCTTCCAGAAGGTGTTTCACAAGAAGATCATAGCTATGAATGCTCTGCTCAGGGGAATAAAGCAAGTTGTTCCCTCTCCACTGCCTGTCCCTTCACTGGTTGGTAAGCTGTCACTCAGCAGTGGTGGGAAACCTGCTCTTTATTTAACTTGGACTGATTCCGTGATCTAAATTTTGGGTTGACTGCAAATGTCAAACATGGTTGAAATAGCTTTTAAACATAATTGAGTCACTTTAAAAGTACAAAAGAATGCGTAAATCTCCTTCACCAATGCTTGTACTAATGTACACCTGATGGCACAGGGTTGAGATAATGGAAAACACTAAGAACATCCTACAGTAACACCAAGCCTCACTTCCTCTGACAAGAGCTGCAGTGATAGGCTTTGCTTGGTGGAGGAATTACAATGACAGACAGTAAGACATATAAGTAAAGTAACTGTAGGAACACCTCTTGCCTTCCTCTCAGTACTGACAGCTGTATGCTCCACTGCTGAATGTTTAAAGGTCTGCTTTCCTAAAACACAAAATTAAAATTAGCTAAATGAAAAACAGGGATTTGTTTTCCATTTAAACAATCCCTTCCATTTAAAGAGCCCTCCTCCCTACACATAGGAAGGAAAGCAGCGTTCTGCAATTTCAGAGGGGAGGAACTGAGAATCAGAGTGGTTAATTAACTTAATTGAAAGGTGTGACAAAGTATGCCTATGGCTGGGGTTCAAATTCCGCTTCTACCCAACCTCTTCAATAGCCTTTTGAAAGGGAAATATCAAGAATCATTACTGTCATGTCCCCAGATGCAAAATTAGGTCTGGTATTTGACACGGGGAAGCAGTTTCATCAAAAGTTAAGAAACCACAGTAATTTCTTTGAAACAGAGGACACAAACTATGGCAAAACTACAAAATTTTTCTCATGTAGGACAGTAAAAAAAAAAAAGACCACCACCACACACACACACTTTAAACCATGCATTATGCATAATGAGCTCAAGTAAGTCATTGATGAACACTTCTGCTATTTTTTTCTGATACGTCAGAGAAAAACCTGCCACTAAGTCCAGAGCCTGAAAAAGCCATCATCTGAAAGGTACTTAACATTTCACAAACTATTATGGACTCTTCGCACACCAGGTTCCTTACAGCGCCTTCTGGTTTCCGAACGACACCTTGCACAGCTTACTTAAAGTCTGCAGCCTGCCTGTTTGAGCTAAAAAAAAAAAATCAGGGAGCAACGTATAATATAGAAAAACTGGGTTTCCTTCTGAACAAGAGAGGTGAGATATTAATCCCATTAAAATTTTCCCTTCGCAAAATCTAGAGCAAAGATAAGATTTTTTTTTTTCTTTCAGTGCTGACTTTCAGTTCTTTATTGAGAAGCACCGCACCAAATTCCTTACACAGCACTTGGAATTCCCCAGCGCTATTTGACTAGCAGTTGAGCAACAGTCGTACTTTTTGTTCTGCTGCCCGCACAGCTGAACAGCAAAGCCTCCCTCGGACTTTCCCGGGGGTGTGGCTGGGCGAACTGGAATGAATGCCTATTCATTATACAAGTGAAATCGTCGCAGCCAATAGATGATGGAATTTTTTTCTCGTTGTTTTTAAAAAAAAGCAGTTTCCATTTTTGTACCTCCTACCGCCTTTCCTCCTATTCTCCCTTCACACGTCTGCAAATAAACGTGCAGTGATTCAAAAGTTGGGGTTTTTCTTACGCCATAAGCTCATGCACATATTAGGTAAAATATATGTTAAAAGATCCTACAGGAGAATCACTTTCTTTGTTTTGAACAATCAAAACTGTCAGAAAGAAACAACACAGATTTTTCTTAGAAAAACCCATCCTTGACTGAGGGAACTAATACATTCCTCCCACATCTACAGGTTATGCAGTTGAATGCTTTTAAAATATTCTTCATGCCACGTGGAGAAAAAAAAAGCCCACATTTTTCCCCACTCGTTTGAGTAACGTTATTTTCTAGGCTAGCACAGGGCTCCTCCAGGCTTCCGTCCATTTTCAGGGATCTCTCCTTCAGCCCAGTTTACCTTCCCCCTCCTGCAAAGCTGTGATACTTTGCACAAACCACAGGCTCCCAGAGCCACTCCTCTCTCCTTTCCATGCCCTCAGCGACCTCACAACACAGAACCCAAGCTGGGAGCACTGCACTGGCTGCATGAGGTATGGGGAGGAACACAAACTAAGCCCTTGACTTTGCCATTCCTAAGCCAGCCCTAATATTTCAGCATCCTATATACTGGTACACCTACTCACAGACGGGATCCCAGTCCACAAATTGCTCCCATTTGTAACACCGGTGTACATTCATGACACAAGGCAACAGACCCCATTCATGGAATATCCCGTAAGCAGCAGCAACTGCCTGCCCAGTCAATATTGAGCCCTGAAGAACTCCTACCACTATCAGATGCGGGGTTTCAAAACCTACATACTTTGCTGTGGACAAAACCTACGTACGCTGACCATTTTCATGGGAGATCTGTTAGAGCATATCTCTTGGAGCAAAGCTTTGAAGACTCCACATCTGGAGCAATGTCACCCTCCTGGGACTTGCCAAGCACTGGCTGCCCTAGCTGAAATCCTGGTCCTCCTGGAAGTTCAAGATTACATAGCCTTTGTGGGCATCCAACTACAACCAAATGCAGATGCAGCCCACAAAGCCCACTAAAAGTTCAGTGCCTCAATTACAGTGACAGAGGTGTACACCTGGATCGGGCTCTTCAAGGTCACAGCAGCTGCATATACACGGTTGTTCAGTTTTTATGGGTTTTGTAAAGCACGGTTGCGTACAATCAGAGAGGGAAGACCATGGTCTAGAAAGACAAGGACTATGTATATATAAACAGATCGGAAAATAAACACCCAAAGAGCATGATGTTGGGACTTGAACTAGGCTGAAGGTCCACCACACCCAGTGTTTCTACAACCAGTGTCACTTGCCCCTTGAACAAAGAATATCTGTTTCCCATGTTTTTGGAGTCATCGCTTTCCCAGTCTACCTTCCCAGTTTGGGGCACTCTATACAGCAGGGAATCCTGAGTCTGAGTTTGCAGCTGCATGATCATAACTCATAACTGTTACCAAATTTTTCCTGCACTGAATGTGAAATTCCAGCAATTGTCACAGTCATGTGCTAAATTTTCCTGCTTGACAATACGACCTCTTGTACCCTACAAAGAAGTATTTGTACTACCTCTATTTCATTTATAGCATCTGACACAATAAACATAAAGTAACCCTAAAGTGAAGTCCTATAGCCAGCAGCAACCCTTGAGAGGTCATTTTTTGCTGCCCTAGGCATGCAGAGGAATGGCTGTCAAGCCCTGAGGGAAGGCAGAAGCTCACAGAGCCCACCAGGTAGCTGAGCACCAGGGAGCTGGCTGTGTACGGAGCTGAGTCCGCTGCCAGTGTGGTCAGCTTGGTGGAGCTCCACAAGGGTGCTACCATCTGGCCTGTATGCAAGGGAACAAATCCCTGCTGCTCAGGGCATCCCAAGCCTCCACCTGCCCAGTGTTAAGGGCTGATGACTGCTTCTGATAGGAGAGCTGATACATCAAGAATCAGGCCCACGGAACAGCAATTGACTACACGAGAGTGTTCTCGCATGGTATCCTTCTCTGCCATGCCACAAATTACTGACATTATGAAAATACCTGGGAAGTTTTCAGGCCACACATCATGCCATGAGATGGGCAGGTGACTGCTACAGACTCAGGGCAGCATGCCACACAGAGAGAATTTTAGCTCAAGACAACTAAGATAAAAAGGCAGATCGATATTACCTGTTTTAAAATGAACGCAAAGACCTGCTCACAACTTACCATTAGTTTTCAAAGGCACAAGTCTCCTGACCTCCATGCACCAGTTCAGCTTCCTCTGGCGCTCCAGTGAAGTCTGGGTGGCTTGGTCAGTCAAGGCCTTCTGAAGCATTTCCCGGAATTGGGGGCAAAACTGGCACATTCTGAACATTTCTATGGTGTATCTGTGCATAGTCCTGAAGTGGTGAATTATTCCACTGGGGGGTTTGACCAGATCTTCAGGTGTCCTCTCTCTAATTTTCACAGCTTTCAGCATATTGCTCTGATACAAAGCCTGAGGAAGGATGTGTTGGCCAGCCATGTTCCTAGACAAAATCTGAAACGAAAAAGAAAAGGATTATCTTACTGCCTTGTTAAGTGCCTTTGCGCTGCAGCGCTATCAGCTCTGCAGAGATTGAGAACACACTTCTATGTGTGGGATTCTGGTTGCTGTTTTGACCATAACGTACACAGAGTGGATGCCATCCACTGAGACTTATATAGATTATTATTTTTAAAAGTTCACCTCCATCAGTCTCTCTGCATTACTCAGAGATAGCCACTGAAGAACTTTTATTGTGATCATTTATTGAGCTACTGAAGAGAGTTCATTCACCACTAAGGAGATTACATCATTGTTCAAAAAAAGGCACTTAAATGAAAGCAAGGATAGAAAAAGGCAAGATCAAGGGAAGGGAAAACTATCTTGGAAACTTTACTAATTGATAACTGCACAGTGTAATACCACATGAACCTGCTGAACTTTCAGCATGTTCCAAACTCTTGTTTTGATGACATGCCAAAAGAAACAGATAATGTCCATTTCAGATTTCCACAGCCCATGCTGGGTATAGTACAAAAAGAGCCTGGGTATCACACGCCGTGCTAGATTCTGTCCCATACTTACATTGGCTGAAGATGGCAAAGGAGGTATTAGTGGCAGACCAAGCACCCAGGGACAGACCTGTGTTACTCTTCTTGAGGATCCTTCTGTTTTGTGAGCAGAAGAGCACTGCAGAGGTGCTCGTGTAGTGTGTGGGGGTGCAAGATGCGGTGCCACTATTACTCAGCGGTAAGTCAACATCGCTGAAAAAGCATTTCCACTTGGCTCAAAAACCCCAATATTTTTCCATAGTGGGACAAGCAGTATTTACTGCCCTGCATCCCTTTCTTCAGTACCTCTGGCCTGATAGGCTACAGCAGGAAGCACAAAAAAAAAAAAAACACCCCGTAACCTCAAAGTATCTGTAGTCTGAAATACTCATTCTGAGCACACTAACACTGTGGCTAGCAGCAGCCAGATGCAGGGACCACATTCACACATCCCTCCTGTGCACTGCAGTAAGTAACACTTTGAGCTATCATTTTTACATGGAGACACTACGTGCTTTCATGTAGACTACTGCTCTGCTCGCAAAGCCAAATTTTCTATCAAGCAAAATAAAGGTTTGCAAACCTGACATTTAGAATACAGTTCGTTGCACCAGGAGCAAGGATTATGAATTTAGGGACAAATATCAAGTCACAGGTATATATCAAGACCTTGATACATGTCATGCCAAGTATAGGGTGACCAGAAACAAGAGAAAGCTTCCTAACAGCTGCTTCTCATCTACCCCTAACCGATATACTTTCATACACGCCACTCATATAAATCGTCTATACATTTAAACACAGGATTGAAGAATGACATTTAAACATGTTAATCTGTTTAATAACCATAGCTGTGCTTTGCTCAGAGATGGCCAGAGTATTGAATTCCTTAGTTATGTAAGCAGAGTCATTGAGTCAATGAGTTTTTTACCCAAATAAAGACTTATCAGATGATTAATCACTACTGGCAACGGACCCTTGGTTATTTCCAGCTTTAGGTAACAAAAAGTACTGAGTTCACAGAAGCATTCACTGGAACTATGAATTCAACGTTCTATTCTACAGGCACATTTTCCCCTCCAAAAGTGGAAACTACTGTTTGTGCCGTTTACATTGAACATCAATCAAGACAAAAACAGAACCCTGTGAGAAACAGAGCAATGAAGCAGCTCAGCAGCCACATAAGATAACAACTCAGTGCACAGAAATACTATAAGCCATACTAGCTTACACTGCACTGTGCTTCACTGCATGCCACACTACTGCAGCCTTTTAACATGTAATTACTGAGTTCCCAGGGAAAAAAAAAAAAAAAAAAAAAAAAAGGCTTTACAGCCTTTACAACTGCCAACTCTTTACAGAGTGCACCATGTAATTCTCCAGCATATAGCGTGGAAGATGCTGGACTTGGGGAAAACTGCGTTCCATTCTGGGATGCGCCTGAGTCTCGCTCCAGCTCTGTCCTCCAGCTGAAGAAGCCAGAGGTAAACTCCCGCCGGCCGAGAGCTGCAGCAAGGCTAAAGCCTCGCAGAACCTCCAGCCTCCGTCACTCGGACGCGCGGGTGCCAGCAGCCCCAGCCAGGCCCCCCGAGCTGGTGGGACGCGCCGGTGCGGAGCGCAGCCCGCCGGCCCCGGCTCTTCCAGCAACCGCGACCCACCGCCAGTCAACAGAGGGCACAATTCCACCGCCCGCCGCAGGGCTGCTAACAAAACCTTCAGAAATCCGCCGGGCAACCTCTCCACGCCCGAACAGCGCTCACCTCTCGGCCGGCGGGCTCCTCCGGGCGCGGGATCGATCCGCCGGTGAATGCCTCTTAGCAGCCGGGCCGCGGCGGGGACACACAGCCGGGCTCGGCCGCCATCAACGCCCGGCCGGCAGCAGGCCCGGGTTGACCTGGCCGCTCTCGCCTCCGCCGCCCCCCTCCCCGGCGCGGAGCTGCTGCCGCCGCTGCCTCCGCCGCGGAATGAAGGGCTGAGCCCAGCCTCTTGTTTTCTTTCCCCTTTCTGTTTCAGCGCCTGGACAGGAAAAAAAAAAAAGAAAAAAAAAAAGAAAAAAAAAGACAACAACAAAAAAAACCCCAGCGGGGATTTCCACCGTCAGCGCTTGGGACTTTCCGACATGTGACAACAGCAAGGCCGGCGCTGCCGGCTCCGCGTGCTGCCGGCAGGGGGCGCCGCAGCGCTCCCTCCGCGGACGACAGGGCCTCAGCGCCGTGCCGCCGGGAGTTGGAAGCGGGGCTGCTTCCCTTACTGGTGGACCCGGCAGCGAGGTCTGGTTGCTGGAGGGCCCTGGGGCACAGAGCACTAGTGCAAGGGAGGCACACGCCATGCTGGGCCTGCGGCAGTGCCCTCACAACCACTTTGCGCTGTAACGGCAGTGAGAGAGGATCAGTGTTGCCCTGGAGTTGTTTCTTCTCTCCCTGTTAACTGAAGGTTACACTCTTGGTACATAATCTCATAACTGTACACTAGCTTGCGTTAACAGGCTCTCATCCAGCCCTGCTCAAGGCAAGGCTGTGGCAGGCAAGGGTCAGAACTGCAGACTGAGGCTATGGAGGTATTAGTCCTGGAGCTGTTGGCCACACTTGGCATCTCGTACCTTTAATGACTGCGAACACATAATTCACACCTCTAAATAGTATCCTAAAGCCTGTGCAGTGGATGGCCTCTGAATAAAACACTTTACTTAGGGCCTCTAAATAAACCTTACGGATGTGATTTGAAGTGCAAACGGGCAGCTCCTTGCCCACAAGACTTGCAACCTGAAGGCAGGCAGAAATAAAATACAAGGTTTTCTTCAGTTCTCAAAGACTTTCTACACATGCTGAATGCCTGCCAGTTCCAGAGCATCCACAGGTCCTACTGACTGGATGAGAAGCTGGAGCTGCCCCACAGCTTGAAATCAGGCCTCTCACAGAACAAGCGGATTTGGGGAGGGCCCACATCTGAGCTTCCTTGCTTCCATTAGCACCAGCTGGCTCAGCCTATGCTCTTGTGGCACCCATGCAACTCTGTGACAGCATGCTCCTTGCCACTGCTGAAAGCCCTGCGTTTGCCTCTGTGTGGTCCGCTGTCCTTTCTCTGTCTAGGAAGAGGCAGGCTCTGTACTTACTGATAGTCTGAGGGCTGCCTGAGATCCAGGGAGGCTGGGTGCCTGAGGGAACTGGGTCTGAGTGATTACTTGCATAACTGGGGCCACATCTGGGGTGTGGTTTACCTAATGGATGTTTCCTGCAGCAGTGAAGTCAGTTTAAAAAAAGAACTTGCCATTCCCTGCTCCTGGACATTTTTTTCTGCCTCCTTATGTGCTGAGGTACTGGATTACTGAAGTCATATAATTAGAAACCAGCTATATGTATATATTTATGTATATATACATACTCACATATGTATAACTTACCCAAACCATTTTCCACTTGTGATTCGATGACAGGTCACTCAGCCAGTTTTACAGAGGGCATTTAAAGTGATGATGAGTTTCACCATGGAGTGGGAATAAGGAGCTAGGAAGTGTGGAAAAACATACTGGTTTATATGCTACTTCTTGTGTAAAAACTGCAGCAAATAGATTAACAAGTCATTCTAGACCCTTCTGGTTTTTCTTTTCTTTTTTTTTTTTTTTTTGAGGGGAGTTGTTGTTGCAAGCAGGCATAACAAACGGGAAATATGTGTGAGTTAAAAGTTCTGCAGGTAATAGCTGTGAGCCTATGAGGGAAATACCTAGTCCAAGGAAAAACTGAAAGGACAACAGCTTATTTTTGTTATTCTAAGCTCTGAGCATGTATGAATATTCAATTACTATTTACACCTTGATAAGCTAAATGCTGATTGCACGTGGCTAAGGCTGATGTTTATCAAACAGGTCTGAGTAGGATGGCAGGAATTTGTTTGATGAGTTTGCACAGCACAAAAGGAAGCTCAGGCCTATCAACCAGATCTCCTAGGCAATATAGCAATACACATAAAAACATAAACTTCATCGATAATATCGAATAATGCATGAATATACATTCCTCTTTTCAGATTTACTCCCATGAGTTGTAATTGTACTCCATAGTTCATCCCACCATTTCTGTCGAATATAAACATTATATCATAATATAAACATATATATATGAGAAGGACATTTTTCTTCTTTGAAGTGTGTTCATGTATGCACATACATGTATTTAATACATATTTTTATGCATCTATATACATAGACATATCTATCATAGGGAATGGGGAACTTCTCCTTGCCATCAAATATAGATAAAAAACAGTGAGCTTCAGTTGCAGCTGCCTATATTCTGGTAAGGCATAAGGGAAAAAAATGCTTAGATGTGGCCAAGTTAGTTTAACCCCAGAGCAGACTATCCAGAGAAGCTGTAGAGTATATGTCTTAGGAGAATATTTAAGTAATCAGTTTGCACATCAATCAACAATGATTATTGTGCCTCGGTAGAGGAATTAATCTCTCAAGAGGCCTCATTCAGCTCTCTTTCTTTAAATTATCTTATTATTTTACCTTTTACGTTTCAAGAAGGAGGAACTCACATTTACTAAACTATACCAAGATATCAGTGTGTTCAGGGCACCATCACCAAATGTTTTAGAAATTGCATTGGGAAAGATTGTCATAACAGTACTTCTATAATATTCTATCACAGGATTGTGACTATGATAATATTTATGGATAGTGTCGTTCAGGCTTTAATAGTTCAATCACCAGCCAGGTCTTTTACTATCAGATAATTCTGTAAGATGTGTGATTCATTTTGAAGGGAGGAAAAGGATCATAAAAGGGAAATCCCTACTATTGCAATAGCGGTGCTTGAGGTCATGCTGGAGTTCAGCACTTCTGTCTTCCAGGAGCCCTGTCATTACTTCTTTTCCTGGTGGAGAAGTGATGAGAAGATCTTGCCAGTATAGAGGAGAAACGGAGAGGAAAATCCCTTAAACCTGTAGCAGGCAGAAAACTAGTGCTAACTACTGAATTAAGTAGTGATGGTTAAAGAAGAAAAAAAAATTACTCAAACTCATCTCTGCCACTTAGAAAGAGCTGAACTGGTTTTAAAAATTTTCCATTACACTCATCTAAATACGGTAAGAGAAACTCCAGATTCCCAGGGAGGCTTCTAGTATGTTTTGTGGCAAGGGACAACACTGGAAGCAGGTTTTTTACTTATGCTGCTGGACCAAGCTTCCCTTTGCTTTTCTTCTGCCTCTTTTTTTTTTTTTCTTTCTTTCTTTTTGGTATGTGTCTTTTCTGCTTGTTAATCTCCAATAGAAATAGAAGTTCTGGTACTGCAGTGGTGCAATGGATTCCAAAGAAGTTGAATGTTCAGACCTTGCCTTAGTGAATTCTGTTGAGTTGTAGGTTAAAGACCAAGAATAATATTGTATCATTAAGGCTGGTGACACATGCCAGCATATTACCTGTGGAGGTGAACATTTGACATTATATTAGCTAGAAGTATCTGCCTCGTGGCATGAAGATAGTGGGCAAAGTGGAATCTTGAAGAGTTTTTCCAGCAGTGTTATGTGACATTCTGTGATAAATGTGAAAAGTTTGCAGTGGTGATAGTAATATCTTTCCAAGCTTGATTTTTTTCTATCATATGTTCCTCTGATATCTATCCATACTGGGTCAAACCTCAGGGCCTCTGAAAACTGCAGAGACAATAAGCTGTGTAAGTGTATGTTTGAGATAGCAGCAAAACTCAGTGTGACTGACCCTCTGCAGTGTATAATACAGAGAATTCTATTATGCCCCCAGCAAGAAATAAGCAGAGACCAAAAATATTTTTGCCTCGGAGAGCAAAGTGCTTTCAGTGGATATTGAAACAGGCTGAGACAGGGCTTGTGGCTAAATTGAAGAAAATTAGAACAGCTGTAGTAGGCCAAATCAAAGACCCATCTAGCTCAGTGCACTGTTTCTCACAGTGGTTAAGAAGATGCCTAGGAAAGAGTGAAGAAATGGTGTGGGTTGTTCCTAATAATTTTCCAGCTTGCACTTTGCCACAGTTTTCCTCTGGGATTTTCCTGGGATTTTGGTCTGTTGCTTTTTATTTTAGTACCTCATTTTCTTGTTTGTACAGTAAGTATAAGAATGTTGTTTTTTATTTCAAACCTTTAAGTATGTTATTTGTTTTGTCCACAAACTCTTCAAGAGAGTCTTCTGTTGTTTTGTATTTGTCATGTCTTAACACTGAGACACATGGATGCCTTACACATTTGGAAAGCACATTCCCTGCTTTAAGAAAGTTACTGACCAAGAGTAGCGGACTTAGCTATGAACTGTTAATATCGTAATGGCCTTTGACGTAGATTGGGGGTTATAAGCATAAAGCACTGCATAGATAATGCTCTGAAGGAATGGGTTCTGCACAGAAACAGTCTTCTCTCTCTAAAACAGTAGTAGTCAGCATGCATTAAAACATATGGCTATCTTTAGGTAGTGCAAGCTCACATATTTTAGCCTTTACCTTAATGTTTTGCCTTAGGCAACACAGTTGCCTAAATGTGTAGTGTGCACCACAGCAGAGGGATCTGAAGCAAAGCCTGGATTTCTGAGTTGTTTGTTTCAGTCAACAGTTCAGCATCCGTAAGTCAGCAATTGGTTAACAAATAAATAGTCCATGCCTCTGTGTAGTTTGATGGGAACTACTGTTGTTTTCCTTTCTTGTAGATTCCTTTTTGCTGTGATCACATAAGCATCTCTTCTAACTTTAAGTGTGAATTAAGCATTTAACAGAGCTGTGTCCTTTGGGAGTGAATGAGGAGGTCTGGGGGAACAGAGCTAACTACTGTCTGCTCACCAATTTAAAGCCGGTACTCCTCCATTCTTTGTTCCTTGAGCAGTTTCAACATATAGTGGCAATCAGTCATAAGTCAGCCTGCAGTTCAGCAGACTTGCCAATCTTAGAGGTCCTTAAAATGTCACACTATCTCAGCTCCTTTTCCCAGTGAAATATAGTCACAATGGAAATTTTTGTTTTCTCCCAGAAACTAAAATCCAAATGGTAAAAGTCAGTGCAACATTTTCTCATTTATTCTAGATATTTCCAATAACATATTTTCTTACGTATGATTCCACTTATTAAGCCAACCTTACGTTTTCTAAAATCAGTAAAGCTCTTTTAAACTATGGTTAATTTCAATGTGCTTGGTGGATATGTGAGTGAATGACTCTGTTTCACTCCTTACTGACGTGGGAGAGCTGTAGACACTGTTTTCTATACTCAACAGCTCTCAGCAGTGGAATCATATAGGGACTGCTAAGTGAATAAGAAGTGATCATGTGAAGGTGGACGTTGGTCATGAATCATGGAATGTGAAACTTGTTAGTCATTTCTCTGTGTAACTTTTGTATTTGCCCCATTCATCGGAACATAAAGGAAAGATATACAAGGAATATCCATTTCTACTGTAAATAGTGAATGTTTCTGATGGGCATCTTTTGTTCATAATTATCTAGTCTGACCTCCTCAATAACAGAGGCCATTGAACTTCATCTGTTTTTTCTGTATCAGCTTCATAATTTCTTCTAGATGTACAGCACCTCTTTCAGGAAGACTACTTTATTTTCATCAAAGAGACTAGAATTGTACAAGGGATCTTGTAAATCTTACTGTAGATCTTGTGTTAGAATAATTAGTGTAGGTGTCAGATTTAATCTCATTTGTAATAGCACCAGCAAAATAGTTTCAGTGGGGTTTTACCTCAAAACGATTAAGCATTGAATAGGGTTCAGTATTTTGTATTTTAAGAGGTTAACAATTTTGGATACATTCAAAGCTCACAGCCATTTTCAGTGATGATGAGGAAGTGAATTCATTCCTGGTCTTTCAAAAGCAGAGGAAAGGCACTTCCTTCATGCAGTGCAAATTCTGTGCATGGGGAATAACATGAGAGCTGTATATGAATGGCCAGAAATTCAAACTAGCTTTCCAAGTGGGAAGAAAATCAATTTGTCCTGTACTAACAGTGCCTGAATTTCCCCAAGAAAAATTCTTCCAAATAAAGATTTTTGCTTATGTGAGAGAATTTACTGGCATTTACTAAATTAAATAGTCAACAGATTATTAGTTTTTAGGAAGCAGTTGGTTCTCACCAGGAAAATGGTAATTTACTCTGTAAACACGGATATTAGTCTATGTCCGTGAAGCGACTCTGACCATACGTTTTAGTTCAAGAACTATCTTGTTTTCCATGGAATTTCTTCTGACTCATAGTGATTTCACAGAGAAGGGACTCCCCATATTTACAATGACAGCACTTATTGGTAACACTAATGTAATCATTTATTTCTATTTTCATAGGGAGAGAGAGAGCTTTGTAAGATTTCCAGCATGTGCATCAGGGAATGCATTTCCATGTCACATGCCCCCACTTCTGTAATTTTTGTAGCTGCAGCAAACAGCCCCCAGACTACTTACCATAAATTACTGTTGACTGCTGATTCAAGTGGAGAGGTACCCTGTCGAAAAAGACTTGGGGGTATAGGTGGATGGCAAGCTGGACATGAGTCAGTAATATGCCCTCACAGCCCAGAAGGCCAACCGTATCCTGGGCTGCATCAAATGAAGCATGGTCAGCAGGTTGAGGGAGGTGATCCTGCCCCTCTGCTCTGTGCTGATGAGGCCTCCCCTGGAATACTGAGACCAGATATGGAGTCCTCAGTACAGGAGAGACATGGACCTGTTGAAGCACATCCAGAGAAGGGCCACAAAAATGATCCACGGAATGGAACACCTCTCCTGTGAGGACAGGCTGAGAGAACTGGGGCTGTTCAGCTTGGAGAAGAGAAGGTTTCGGGCAAACCTGATAGCGGCCTTTCTGTATTTAAAGGAGAGATACAGGAAATAAGGGGACTCTTTAGCAGGGTCTGTGGTGACAGGACAAGGGGAAATGGTTTCAAACTAAAAGAGGGTAGATTTAGGTTGGATATAAGGAAATAATCTTTTACAGTGAGGGTGGTGAGGCACTGGAACAGGTTGCCTAGAGATATGGCGGATGCTGCTTCCCTGGAGTCATTCAAGGCCAGGCTGGACTAGTCTCTGAGCAACCTGATCTAGCTGTTGTATCCCTGTTCATTGCAGGCGATTTGGAGTAGATGACCTTTAAAGGTCTCTTCCAACTCTAAGGATTCTAAGTAAAAGTAGTCTTAGATAGATTTGGGAATAATAGAAACAGAAGTAGCATATCCCATCTAGGTGATGCTAGAGCAGTCTTTTCATCTCTAATCTGTATGGAGCACCCTGAGCAACTTTGTTTCAATTCCCATGGTCCTAGAACAGTAAAATGGAGGACTGCCCAACCTGAGTCACCTGCACCAAGTAAATGCACCTCTGTGTATACTAGCCTGCTTCATATCCTTTTCAAGATGAAGTCTCAAATTCCAGAAAACACAGGAAAGTGAACTTCATAGGGGTTGTAGATTTCTGATTTCTGGTGTGTTCTTGTAATTGTTCATTGTCCAAAAATATGTTGTGCTTTGTAATTGGACTGATGAATTTGCTATACTCTTTAGAGGAGGTGTTTTATTTGGTGGACCAGATTTACAGAATGCTGTCTTTTCCTTTTTTTTTTCTTTTCAAATGGGAATGCTGCTGAAATGCTAAACAACTCCTATTCTTGGTGATCAAAATATGTTTTATCTTTCAAGTCTTTTCTGTATTGAAGAATAGATGTGTGTAAGAAAACTAGCAAGATACTTTCACACTGAAGATAGATTGAAGGCAATATATTTTCATGGACAAGATGAAGACTGAAAGTGCAATCAGAAATTTAAATACAGGTTTATCCTAGCTGTGTCATGTCTGACATGTGGAGCAGCAGTCAATCACCCTAAAAAGACCAGTGCATGGCTGATCCAGATATCCTTGGCCTCTTCATTGAAGGGTTCTTCCATTTTCCCCTTTTATGGTTGAATGCATTGTTTGAACTCATTCATTTTAAAAGTTGTTTAAAGGGAAACACTAACTACATGGCTAGTTCCCACTAGCATATCATGAAGTTTCATGAAAACACAAGTCAGAAACACAAGGAGCTTACAGTCATTAAATATTCAGTGGAATTTGTTACTGCAGTGAAGGTCAGTAGCTATGCTTGACATGATTTGATAAGGCCAGTGATATCTGCCTACATATATTCCTCCTTGCAGTTTCAATGGGTTTATGGCATCCTGTCATTTCCTTGACTAAATAAAGTTAGGTGTGCACTGAGGAGTAGCTGTGATATTCTCATGAAGAAATGGCTGCATTTAAGGCAATTCTTGTTTACAAAAAGAAAATGAGAATGAATGTCAAAGAAATTGCCTTGTGTCACATCATCTGCTGAGAAACACAGAACTATGTGTGCAATTCAAGAGTCAAGGTATTTAGAAAAGCCCGAAGAAGGGGAAATGAACTGCTAATCATTGTATATGTTAACAGAAACATGACTCTTGGCAATGTACAAATCTGCAGGACAGTAGGGAATGGAGTGACCAGAAATTAAAAACAGAGAAGTCAGCGTTCAATTTCCTGCATACAGTGACTCTGACTGAAACATTATCAAAACAGAGTGCAGAACTAGATTTCCATGCCTTTGAGTAGTAGTTTTCCTATCCTGAATGAAATACGTGGACTGTATGCTCCATTAAGCATATACACCTATGTACAGATGTGCACAGATGATAGAGAAGTGGAACATAGGAGGTGAACCCTTAAGATGACAGATACAGAAGAATGCAAACAATAGGGTAAAAAACTCTGGAGTGAAATCTACAGAGTATAGAGTGGGTGGCTTTCATAGATTACCTTTGAATTTATTCTCTGACACTTTCAGCAATAGCTTTTCAGCTCTTATCAGTGAGTCCTCTGAATCTTTATGTCTTTTTGTTCTTATACATGCATGCAGCCTGTATGAAGTATGTACCCATGCTGCTCAGCTCTGACTGCATTGCACTCTGTCGTGGATTTGGCTGGGATACAGTTAATTTTATTCATAAAGACTTGTTTGATAGTGGTGGTAGCACACTGATGGTTTAGTTGTTGCAGAGCAGTATTACATAGACCCAAGGACTTCTCTGCTCCTTGCACTGTCCTGCCAGCCAGGATGGCTGTGTTGGACTGGTAAAAGGGATATCCCATACTTTATGATATCATGCTCAGGAATAAAACTGAAGGAGGAGGAGGAACATTTGAAGTGATGGCATTTGACTTCCCAAGAAACTGCTACACATACTGAGCCCTGCTTTCCTGGAAGTTTCTGAACATCTGTCTGCTGATAGGAAGCAGTGAATTCCTTGTTTTGCTTTGCCTGTGCACACAGCTTTTCCCTTACCTAGTCATCTGTCTCTATCTCAGCCCATGGTTTGTCGCATTTTTACCTTTCTGATTCTGTCCCCTATCCCACCAGGGGTGAGTGAGTGGCTGCCTGGTGCTGAGCTGCTGCCAGGTTAACCCACAGCATACTCCTTGAGCTCCTGGCTGTGGAGGTGGGCAGTCTACACCGCCCTTAACTAGACCTCCTCCTACTAAACAGGAAAGCATCTCTTCCAGAGTGTTTTGCAGATCTAGCAGCACAGTGGTCAGCTACAGCCATGATTCAGAATCCACATCCTGAGAGGGGAGCAATCTTTTTCATTCCAGTGTGATGAAAAGTGAAATGGAGCTATAAGCTTCAGTCTGTTCTTGTAATGCTTCAAGATCATCACTTTTAGGGATAGTATCTTAGTGTCTGTGTGGCTGGCTCCATACACTGTGACGTGGTCACAACATCTGGTCTGTATGAGCCAGAGTACACTGAACAGTTCTGTGTTATAAATTCCTCCATCTGGAATTGTCATGAGTAATGCCTACCCATATAGCAGAGCTGGGCTCCTGGAATGATGTTTGCTTAGATTCCTTGTAATCCTATGACTGTTTACTCTTCTGGCTGTAGGCACATGACCTACTGTAGGAGCAGTATTTATCTTGCCTCTCCCTTTTCTCTTTCTATGGTAAATTGAATCCCTAGAGATTCAGGGAGGAAGTAATCTCTATATTCTCTGCTTTTGTGTTAGATTCTTGTGGAGGCTGCTGAAGAAAAATCTGTTCTTCTCCACTGGTTGCTTGACACGTATATCATAATTTGGGATTAATGACGCTAGGATTACCTTTGACCTTCTGTTTTGCAGAGAACATGTGGCATTAGAAGGGGAAGGATTTACAGCAGGCCAAAGTAAAGAAACACTGTTACTTCAAAGTTCAAAATGGGAGTTTGCACATTCCAGAGAAACTTCCTGGAATGGAAGCAATCTCAGGCAGAGAAGGTGACTCCTTCTGATGAAGTCCTGCATGACTCTTAACAAAGCTCTGCAGCAGTTTACCTAGTTCCACCGAACTGTGCTTAAAAAACCCACGCTGCTGTTGTAGTCCATAGCTAATTTAACATGTGAATTGCTCACCAAAGGTAAATCCCCTAATTGAACACTCACCAATTCATGAGTGTTTTTGCGGAATAGAGGCATCTATGCACGTTTACTCATTTTTTGCCTTAGTTCTGTACTCAGCATATCTCCTTGATGTTAAGCCATTGTAATAATTATTTAAAGAAAACTGATGCAGCACCTCTCTAATGAAGTTAACGCATGTGTTTCAGTAAGATCAGGCAGAAATAGTTTAATAAATTTCTTAATATCATTGGTGTAAAAACATTTTCCTGTTTTTTACCATGTTTGATAAAACTTTTTTTTTTTTTATGAAGTGTCTGATTTGGTCTCTGCACTGAATTTGAGAAGGGGTTTGAGAAAGAGGGAATGCCTTAAAAGTAGTTCATTCTTCTGTAGGGCGAAGTCTGTGGGGAAAAAAGAAAATAGTCATTTTCCCTGTTTAAAAAGAAATTCCAGCAACTTTTTCTTTAAATTGCTCTGACTCATTCTTTGAAGCAGAAACACATGGCAATAGAAAGACTTAGGCTAAAGGGAGACCTTATAGCTTTCTAAAGCTGCCTGAAAGTAGGCTGTGGCAAGATGAGGGTTGGTATCTTCTCCCACGTAACTAGTGATAGGACTAGAGGGAATGGCTTCAAGTTGTGCCAGAGGAGGTTCAGGTTGGGTATTAGGAAAAATTTTTTCTCCAAAGAGTGGTCAGGTGGAATGGGCTGCCAGGGAGGTGGTTTTGTCACCATCCCTGGAGGTGTTCAAGAACACTTAGATGTTGTACTAAGGGACATGTATTACTGGAAAATAGTGGTGGTAGGTGGAAAGTTGGGCTGGATGTTCTTGGAGATCTTTTCCAACCTTGGTGATTCTGTGGTTCTGTAGAGACTTATGTGTCAGGGATGTGCTATTTGCAACTCAAGGAAATGTCCATCCAAACCTACTGCTAGACAAATGCTATTTGCACTTGTGGGTAACGACTTTTTAAGATCAAGCTTCAGGTGGTTCTGTAACAAAGGACCACATGTAAATTCCTCTTAGCTTCTCATGTTGGCTCCAGTGACACAAGTTGCAGGTGGCCTTGCCTTTCCCTTAACTGCTGTCTGTGTGATGCAGGACCTGAACAGGTCCACAGAGCCTCCCTGCCTCCCGGCTGAAGTTGTCTCTGGATCATGTGCTGTAGTGCTCACCCCATGTTTTGGCTTGTCCGTGTTGCTTTCTAGGAGCATGCTTGCCTGCTATCCAACAAATGTCGTCTAGTTGAAATGAAACCATCGGGAGTCAAATAAAATACTTGCACCTGGAAAATCTTTCAGGGTGAACACAAGTGGAATGGTGATTTCCCCAAGGAGAGATGACACGTGTAGAATGTGCTTGGCACTCTGCCACAGAAAGCTAGATGAGGGCAGAGGCAAACCTTTACCGGGTTTTCAGGTAAACGTAAATGTTCGGGTTAATAAAAAAAAAACAAACAGAAAAATCAGCATTTTCCTCTGGATCACTTTTCATTATTTTTTTTTTACTGATCTTCCATCAAACCAGCTTTAACCAGCTCTTGAGTAAGTTGCCATCCTGCAAATGTGTGCTCCCCACAGTGTGACAGAAATATGCCATCTCCTCACAGGTCCCATGTTGCCCACAATGTGCCACCATGCAGGGCTATCCAGGGAGGGTTTGCTGCAGCTCAGAAAAGTACAGTAAGGCTGGACCTACTGCAGTGACTGCCCCCCACTAGTCCACATCAAAGTGGATGGAAATGCAGATGAGACAAGGGAGCTCTCTTGTGCTTTTAGTGTCTTTCATCTTGCTAGCCAGCCTGGAAGAAGAGGGGAATACCTGCCTGTAATCTGGGAAGAGTCTGGTGTTATTGGAGCATTAGCTGGGGCTTGGTGATGATTGACAGAATCCAAAGTTGAAGACTGAACTTCAGAGTTTAGGAAAGTAAACTGGAACCCTGAATGGTTTCTGTGGCAGATGGGGTATCTGGAGCTGAGAAGCTGCATAAGGGAAGAGATGCAGCCAAACAACTCACTAATCAGTGATACTAGAATAGAAATGAGTTCTGGGAAATAAGTAATGGAAAAAGAATCAACACTTCCTAGGAGCTAAAATATAGGATAAGAAAAGTTCCCAAGGTGACTGAATTAAAAAAAGATAAAGTATCAAGCAAGGAACTGAATGGGAAAGTGATTGGAGGAGCCCAGGGAAGAAACTAAGATGAGGAGTCAGAAAGCAGAACAGGGAAGGTGGAGACTATTGGCAAAATGACTGATGTTATGCATAGATGAAAAGTAAGCCAGGAAGGCTAGAAAAAAAAGGCTGGAATTTGATAAAGCAAGGAGATCAGAGCTCAGTGGAGAAGACTGAGGAATGGAGACTGAAGGTTTAAGAGAAGGTGGTTACAGGGAAAAGGAAGAAACATAGGGAAGAATGAAGAATAAAAAGGAGAAAAGGGAGGGAGTTGGAAGAAACATGTACTCCCTTGTGCAGTACGTGGTTGAACCTGGTCTGGTGTTCAAGCTCCATGAGCTCTGCCATTCCTACAGTAGAGATCATCCATGCTGCCAGCTGGGCAATGGCATGATGACATGTCTAATGAAGGCAGATGGCCTGGCCAATAGCCTGAGGGACAGAGATCTGCGCAGTGGGCTGGTGGCTGCAGAAGTGCAAACAAGCCATCTGGAGCAGAGGGAAGAATTAATATGGAGTTGAATGATGGAATTCTTTTTCTTCTCTGTGTCCCACACTTCCCAGCACTCAGAGAGAGTTAAAGGTTAAAGAAATTAAAGTCAGAAAGTGTAATCCATGAGAGTGCTTGTCTCCTTCACTGTGCTTAAAACATCTGTCCTGGGGGAGTAAGGGTTGTGATGCATAGTGAACAGGTCATCATCCCCTGTGTGCTCAGGACCTCTCTCTTGCTTGCTGCATCATCTAAGGTGCAGGGAAGTCAACCACAGCCTTATGGTGAAGGTGAAGGTGGCTGTATGCTACCCTGGGAAATTGTACTTATCTTCTTCTTCGCCACAGAATTTCTGGGCAAATTTTCTGGGCAAATTGTTGAAACCTACCTTGTCAGAGGTGGTGAGTGACTGGCTGTTCCTTGTATTATGCATGTGTAGGTGGAGATTTCAGGTCCGACGTGAAGGAGTGCGGACTTCTCACAGCTGTAGCTGATGTAACACATACAGTGCTTTTGAGGCAGAAAGTATAGTACCAAGTAAACTGAGAATTCAGGTCCCAGGAAGTACACAGAAGTAATGGAAACTTCTGACCTTAATCGTTTTGTGCTTCAGTTCCTTATGTGTAAAAAGTTGATTGTCCCACCCCCTCACAATGCAAGACTTACAAACAAGGATTAGCTAATATGCAGAAACACTCGGATGCTTTAGCGATGAGGCCAGACCAAGAGACTCCAAGTAATTCTATTTTCAGAGCCAATTTTGAGTAGTAGATAAAACGAGGCTAGGTGAAAAATTGAATAGCAGCTCATCAAATGACTGGTTGCAGCTTTTGCAGCAGAAATGACACGGGGTGGAAAAAGTTATTATGAAATTGTAAAACAACTTTGTTCTAAGGGACAGAGCAACTAAAATTGACCTGTAAAGGTGACGGATTCTGGGATTTCCTACCTTGACTGTTAGGTTTGTAAATGTCAGATGAACATTTTTGTGTACAACATAAGCTTGTGCTAGCAAGCGCTGGTGAGATGGACATTTTCTCTCTGACTATAACGCAAGATGAGTGAAGCTTGCTTCATAATATAGTATAGTATGTTGGTGAATAATAATGTTGTTAGTGCAGTAATTTTAATTAATATCTTGGCTTTAATAAGCTGTTTCATAGCAGGATTTGGGGAAAGTGGGCAGGTATCACGAGCATATTACAGAACTATCAAGATTTGAAATAAGCATTGAAAAATGAGGATGCACCAGAGATCCCCACATATAGCTCTTTCCCCTAAAGGTCAAACCAGATATGCATTTTTTTCCAGTCACACTGGATTAGGAATACTGCATAAATAAACACAAGTCTTCAGTTTACCCTGGAGTCCAGTGATTGTCTTGCTATTTATCACAGTTAGGGAGAGGTGTGTGATGAATAGCTGTTTGTGAGCACTTAGCATGCTAGATATATGTCAATATAACAGCTCCAGGTCTGGGACATGGATTGGGGGTCTAGTTTTGGAATGAGAGAAAATTTCCTAGCACTGACGTTTACTTGTGCCTTATAGCAAAGGGGTACTCCTTTTCATTGCACTGAGAGTATGTGGAATCCCCTCTAATAACTGATAATGAAACCATAGCTGATGCTTCTAAAATCGCACATCTGGTGGTTTGTTTTTTAAAAATTTCTGTGAGTCACAGGAATCTGTGAGGGCAGTTGGCAGCAGGGGGAGTAAATGAAACCCTGTGTGAATGTGGGTCGCTAATTATCAAAAAGTCAATGGAGAAAAAATAAAAGCCCCAAACCAAGTATAGGTCTGTAATCCAGTCACTCTTTGGGGTACAGAAACATGTAATTCTGACTGAAAAATATCCCACAACTTTGAATGAATTGTGTTTCCTTCTCTAGCATGAAAATAAGATTGGAGTAAAACTTGTTCTAAATGTTATTAGTCTATAGATTCAGAGTAATTAATTTGACATCATGTGGAACATTCATCAGCAACGTTTGAAACTCAGCATACATTATTTGCTTCATAGTTCTGTTCAATGGGGACTTCTCTTGGCCTCAGACATGAGTTTCTCTTGCCTTCTCTTTTGATGCAGTTCTAACAACAGCTGAAATTGTGGGGCTGAGATCAACTACGTAAAAATGTTTAGTATCAGCTGTGAGCAAAAAATGCGGTGGGCTTTGGCATGTGATTTTTTTTCACCACAAGCACATGTACCTCATTTGGATGATTGATTCTCTCCTGTATTTGCTGTGGTGGTGCATTAGGATTTGCTTGCAACAAGCTCTGCCCATTAGGACAAGGACCTGTAGCATGGAAGAGTCAACAGGTGTGAGTAGCTCCTAGGCTGAGCAAGAAAATGGGGAACCTTGGTATGTTCAGTTCTTGAAGAGAATATAGAAACAGTAATACAGTTCAAGATCTGTTACCCAAACACTATTTACTGGGTGGTGTGATGGTATTAATACATAATACCGTTATACATAAACAAACACAAATGTATTTATAAATAAATACATACAAAATCTCCTTTTAATACCAGTGTAACTTGCTTACATTCAAAAGCTGATGATTAATAAGAAGTGTTTACCATAACTACCAGAACTCTCAGCAGCGCAGCTGCGTTGTCAAAAAAAAACACCTTTCATCAGCATGTTTATACTGATAGAAAAGGAAATTGGAAATGGAGGTCTTGAGCATTTATGTTGAAAGTGTGTTGTAAGCTTTACAATCATACTGGTGTTTTTAAACAATTCCCTCTTCATATACACATAGTAGTACAGCTAAGGGCAGAGAGTCATCTACTTCCACAGCAGACAAATTGACAAGGGGTTGAAGATCCTGTGTGCTTCTATAGCACAGGAAAGGATAAAAAAATACATTGAGAGGAGGTAGCTTTTTCATGATAAGCTGTGTCTGAAGCAAGAATTGTACTACTTCAGGTAAAAAAAATCACACCCCTCATTTATAGTTACTGGACAAAACTCTGTGGTTGTCTGGTGATCAAAGTGACACTTTTCACCTTTATTTTTTTAAGCTGGGGTTGACTCAAGTCAAGCAGAGGGCATTTGGAATGTGGAAATTTCAAATGCATCCTGAAATCCAGTAAACTGAGGTGGAATAGACCTGTGTGAGCATATACTGGATATGAAGTTTATTTACTGACATATACAGTTTCTTAAACACCTGTAGAGCAAAGCAGCATGCTGTTAACCCACTCCAAAGAGGAGGTATAGCTCTTCCCTGTAGGGCCTGTATCTGCAGTTGTGGATCGTAAGAAAACTGCACACGCTTTCGGTAACGCTCAAAATGACCATATCATATAAGAAACATCTTCGAAAAGCTATGTTTTAACTGAATTTTGCATGCACAAAAATAACAACATTGGGGAGGTATATAGAAGCATTCATTTTTAATATAATGTAACTAGTAATTATTTTTAAACAGCTGCCTTTGCCACTGAGATCTTCAGAGATTACTGGTTATTTTGGAGTGTCTTATTTTATGTGTACCATACATTAGCCACCCAAAAGAAACTGAAAGAAATGGCTTCAAAAGAAACTCAAGCAGGACCATAGAAGAATCTGATCTGTGCAAGTATACCTCTCAAATGCACACTGCCAAATGAAAGCAAGTGAGATGAGCAGTCATCTTGGATGTTTTGCCCCATGAAGACAGGAATGTGCCTTGGCGAGTGTTACTTCTGGGTCTCTGAGGCACTTGAGCTCCATGGTTGACAAACACATGTTTAGTCAAATGCAACTACCTCTGGCATTTGCCTCCTAGCAGTCAAGACAGAGTAGTTTCACCTCGTGAGGGGTGCCTCTGGCCCATAGTACAAGGCCATGTTGGAGGAAGAACGTATGTGTTTATCCTGCTATTATTTCCATAGTGGGGAGAGTCTGCTGTTTTTGTATGCTGCTGAAGTATCTGAAGTTGAACAGTAAGTCAAGTTGGTGATGCTGCATCATGGTTAACAGGGGCTAGGCTGCAAAGTTACTATTGTGGCTTTAAGCAGCAGTGCTGTTCTTCTGTCAGGTGCGCTCTTACAGAATTAAAATAGTTAAGTAAGAGATGCCGATCTAAGAAAGAAGGTCAAACCACTTTCATCCTTTCCTATTGTCTCCCTTTGTTTCCACAGCACACTGGCATGATAAAACATTGATGACTGACTTTCTCCACAAATAACAATTCTGCAGCTGCAGATGTTACTTCTCTTAAACTCATCTGTCCTTTTCATACCTGTTAGTTGCCACAACAGACCAGTTGTTGCTTAGGAACAGCTGTTGATATCCAACCTGCTTTCTTCACCCTAGTTACATGATCAGTATCACCCCAAAAGAGACATATTTGGTTCACTTGCTGGTATAGCCATTTGAAGATTGAAGTCACTGGTATGTTATGCTTCTGTCTTCTGCTATGTGTTCAGGGGAAAGGCCCATTCTTACTGGGCTGCTCTGGAGTAAAAGTGTGCTAAAGACAATGCAGGTTGGAATGAAAAGCCCCTGCGAATATAAAAGCCACTGTGTTCTTAGAAAAGGCATTTGGAAATGGTGTTAGCGGTCAGCCATCTCAGCCCACTTCTTATACCACCAGATGTGGGCAGAATGATGCGCCCACGCTGGGTAACTGCTGCATAGGTATAGGATAATTTAACATTGCTTGAGTGCTTTCTTTTAAGCACTATCTTCTTTTCTTTTTTTTCTCTCTCTCTCTCTTTTTTTTTTAAAGGGGAATGCCAGACTTGACTAACAAAGACAAGAGCAGACTAAATGTTTCCTTAACAGGAAGCCACTAGTTCTCTGCTTAGCAAGTGGGGAGGGAAAGCCTTTAAAACAGTTCAAACTTTCTTATGCAAATTTCAGTTACACACAAGTAAAATTTTTGGGAGAATGTCCCTGGGAAAACCTGCTTAATTGGAAATCGAGCCTCTCAGTTACTTCCAAAAGATGGTTGTGGTGTCTCAGTAATTATAAATGCATAGTAGAGAAAACTGTGCAGCCCCTTCCCTCCCCTACCCCCCCCAAAATCTAAAGGGAGGAGGAAGGTGGTCCAATCTCCCACGAATTTAAGATGTTATTCCACCTTTTCTGTCTGGTTTGATTTCAGCTGAGGATAACACCTTTTCTGAGAAAAGCGTTAGAAGAGCTTTGAAGCAAAGACAGATCGCTGAAAGGCAAAGTAATGCAGATCCATTGCAGGAATGTGGCGGTTTCTCAGATTAAGGCATTTATTACAGTTGTAGTCAGAAAATTAATATTTGATTGACTACTTGAAACATCTGCATAAACAAATACAATTATTAGAAAATTTTCTGGAATCCTGGGATGAAGGATACTTTCTAGCTGCTTGCTCTTCTCACGTACATTAGGAAGACCTGTTCTGTCTTCAGACTTTTCTGTCTTGGACTTGGGATCCCTATGTCTACTTTCTTCATGCCTTTAGTTTGTTAATCACATCATGTAAAGATAAGCACATGTGAATGGGTCTAGACCTTAATCAGAAAGAAGATACAATCAGAGAGTAAAGCAGATTGATAAGTGAGGTATGGACCATTGTTTACAGGCTATGTTCTCTAGCCCTCATGGTAAAAAGGAGTCTTAACAGATATGAAGCAGTTGAACTGAATTATGAGACTACAACCACTATAATGGTTTTCCGAGAAAAATGAGTGTTGATACCAAGCAGTCTTGCTTAACCACTGCCCCCTCTCAGTAGGAGGCACAGAAAGTGGTTGTGATGGCTTCCATTGGACTTAGAGGGACAGTTTGCAGAGAGACAAGTGTCTTGGTGTGTGTGTGTGAGAGAGAGGTTGTCTTAAAATGGCACTGGCTGGCACATACAGCCCAAGCAGAAGGTTGTCTGTGCCTGACCTGCTGTCTGTAAGAGACCACCCTGAGGCGGTGCTTTTATATAGGACAGCATCTAGTGGTCCTAAAAAGGGCGCACCACAGATGAGGATTAGTACAGCAGAGAGCTGCTCAGGAGTGTGCCCTCCCTCCACAACCTACCACCCTAATACCAGGAAAGCAGGCAGCAGCTTATGCTGCCAGAAGATGTCTTTTGCATTTGGGTGAGCTACCCAGGGCTGAGCATATCTGCCTGCCCAGAGCAGACACAGAGTCCCAGGAGATTGTTGCTGCTTCAACAGGAATAGTTTATGTCTCAAGCTCTAGGCCAAGTTTCCTCAGCTCTACCCCTTCACCCAGTTGGAAAAGTGTTATATCATGGTGGCGTGGTAATGTATCTTCATGAGGACCCTGCCTACTAGCCACCTCTTGGCAGCCAAGACCTGTATTGCGCTCTTGGATGTGCTTTGGCATTCAATTTCCTCATCTGCTGAATGAAAATACTGATGCTGGTCTCCTCATCAAGTGTTCTGAGCAATGAAGATGACAGCGGTGCACAAGGAAGAGGAACTGGCAGGCAGTTTGAGGGCAGAACACAATGCTAGCATGCCATGATCTTCAGTATGCTGACGTGTAGTGTTGTGTTGTGTTACTATGCACCGGGGGTGGGATCAGCTGCACACACGTAGTGACAGTTGTAATTGATCTTAGATAAGGAGAGAAATAGTCTAAGTTACCTTAGCAACCCTTGCTTTGCTTGCCTTCTTGAGGAAACCACAGCTTTTATCCATGTGGTTGATGTCGAGAGAAGTGACCAATGCCTAGAGAAGTGAAAATGCTTCTTGGCATGCCAGAAAATTGTATTCCCTAGCAATTAAACACAGTACTTGTAGCTGAGAAATAACCCCTGCCAAATCTACTGTCTCTTGCTGTCCACAGCCTTAGGTCATCATAATACCATACAGCAGCAGTCTTTGGGCCTGCTGAGGGGTGGGAGATGGAGAAAGAAATTTCAGGGTGCTGCAGGTGGAAATGTGGCAGCAATGGAAGCAATGATTCAGGAAGCAGCGTTATTTTATCTGAGTCACTGCCCATCCTTTACCTCTGCCTGATGTTAGAGAAACTGTGTTGCTGCATAGTTACCGTCTTTCATGTGATATTTAAAACTGAGGTTTTGACACTTTTTAGCATCAGTGGAGGCTACGGCACACTCTGCAGTAGCAGGTTACCAGGAATTTTTACTGAGTCATGAGAAACAAGGTAAGAAGTCCAACATTCAGAGGCTTTGTCTGGCCCCGGCTGAGAGGCAGGATGCACAACACTTCAGTTGTTCCCCACAGATACCCATTTTACCTGTTAAACACCTGCAGTGATGGTAATAATGATTTCTCACTCTCTCTTGCTGATCTGCTCCAGCGTCTCCTTAGTTTTATTAGCTGGAGGTGTTTCCTCATGTTTGCCTGCAGCTTCTTAATCTGTGTGCTCTGCAGGAGCCAAGTAGTATCAGTATCAGTTTGCACCAAGCACTTTTTAGGAAGAAAGTGAAGAATTCTCTTTCAAATTAAAGAAATGTGGGGAAATCATGTATTTGTTATGAAAACACCTAGTTTCAGACTTTGCTTTCTGTCTTTATAGTGAAAAGCCAACCTAGAAAAACCACCATTGTGGGCAAGATATCACAAGTGTCCAATCCCTGCACTGATTCCTGTTGCCACTGCTGCCAGCCCAAGCCATGGCAGTCAGCAGAGCTGCAAGCCCAGGTACACTTCACTATTACAGTTCATGGGTTTGCAGGGAAGCTTGAGGCCATTGTGATGGGCACATGGGTGGCTGAATCACTGAGGGTGGTGGCAGGGCAGTAGTCCCATTTGGTGACCTTGTCCTCATCTGCCCATCCGCAAACGCTTCTGTTGTCATGCCCCAGGTGACAAGCACTGTAGAAGTGTGGCATATTCCTTACATGGACTGCGTGCCAAACTGCTGAAACAGTAATTCCTAGTGAGTGCCAGTCAGTTTCACTCCAGCTGCTTGGTGATGTCCAAGCATGCCCCATGGCATGTAGGTTCCATGATCATGATGCCAGGCTGATTTGGGGCACAGCCAAGGAAGGCAACACAGCGAGGCTGGGAGTGGTGTGAGAGAAGTCACATTCCTGCCACAGTGATGCCAGCAAAATATGTTAGAACTTAGTTTGCTACAAAAACAAGCACAAGAGAAGATAGTGTTTCTTTTGAAAGCCTTCAGTGAACTCTAGATCTAGTCCCATACACCTTCTTGCCCTATAGATGTCTATTTTATTTCATTTATCAAGCACATATTTAAGCGAAGAGTCAGATCCTCAACAAATCAGAACAGTTCAAGTGAAATGAATAGCACAGCTATGTTATTTTATTACCAGCATATGGGTTCTGAACCCAACCAGAAAAATGAATTTATTGCCTGCCTGGTTATAAATTTATGATGCAGGTTCTCACTTTCTCACACTGTTCTGTCTTGCTAAAGATTCCAGCAGACTGCTTTGTTTTGTCAATGTGGATACGCCAGTGCCTTTTGCTGCTGTGGATGGTACTCTGCAGGCATTGCCCACATTGCAGCTCTTTTGTTTTCTCTTTCCAAAGCGACAACCTTACCTTCTCCTTACCCCATGAAATGTTGTCCTCAAATGCCAGCTTTGAATAGATATGCATGTATTGCATATCCACTTGCATATTTATTCATTCCTGTATCTCTCTGTAATTCTATCAAGAATTTTGTGTTAGTCAACATCTTTTTTTGAAATTACATAATGGGAGGAAAAAAGAACAAAACCACTTGAATTGTTCATATTACTTATCTCCAATACCCCATAGTACATCTAGATCTCGTGTATCAAGAATGTGGCAATTTCACAAGAATCAACTGACACTTTACTGAAAGTGATTTTTACTTGTATGACCAGGGAAAGCCACTGCTGCTTTTCATTTCCCAACAACAATGAGTTCAAAACTACTATTTTGTAATATCTGAAATGAAGATATTTTCTACCGGAGAATCCTGGTGGCTTTACCATAAGACCAGCAACATTGGGCAGATCAAAGAGGGTCATTTCCATTAAGAAAAGTCATCAGCTTTGTTGCAAAAGTGGCTACTGATTGCAATCGATGGCAACCGATTGAACAAATAGTGGCTAATTTTAATGAACCATTGTCGCTTTGCTTATTTTTGCTTTACACTGACTTTCTATCTTTTCTACAGTTTTGACAAATGTTCCACAATTGCTGAATTGCAGAAATTTTCTATATAGCACTGCTTCTAGCAGTATCATAAAATCATGTCAGTTAAGGAAATGTACTTCTGCTTACATAGATGTCAGCTCTAAGCAGGAAAGACACTTTTCTCTCTTTTTTTTTTATTATCAAATTTTAAACTGACAAACGTATGTGTGATTTAGGCGATTGCAAGACACGCCAGAAGGCTCATTTCATTTGCTGCAGCTGATGCCAAGAGCTGATCTCATTTACATTATTTTTACAGCAGTACAACTCTACTGACGTTGTTTGGCTTCCTGTTTGGTGAGGCTGCACACAGAGTCCTCTGCTCTAGAAGTGATCAGAAACTTGTCTCACTTCCAACCCTTGGCTTTGTTCCCCCCAGTCCTGTGTGCATGTGTGTATGGTTTGGTCGCAGTCACGGTGTGAAGCGTCTGTGGGAAGGGAATGTCCCCCTGCAGCCATTTCAGTCACAGGTGAGTGGGTGAAATCAGTGTGTGCAGGAGGAGAGGGAGTAAATTTCAGGCACTCTTTGCTACCGTGAAATACTTTAGTGGGTGTTGTTTCCACCCACATACTCATCATTAAACTTTTAGGTTTCAAGTGGGTTGAATCCTGTCAGGTCTTGAGCACATTATAAAAATAAACACAGACTTCTGAGGTGGATAGATTATCGATGAGGGGGCAGCAGCATGGCTAAATCAGATCATCCCTCTTTCTGGTAAATACAGAGAATAAAATCAACTGTTCCTATGTCCAGGCTGAAAGGCTTGGAATACCTCATTGTGTTGCTGGAGCTGGTGTTCTATTCCATGTGTTGGACGGCCACACCAAGTAAGGGTCATGCCCACATGTGCTGTTTTCTGGTGCAAGACAAGAATAATAACCATGGGCTAGAAGAGAATCTCTCGGAGAATGGCTGAGCAGAAACAAGGGGTTTACCTGTCCATCTTTTTATTTTTGAGCTATTATTTGGGGGGGTGGCTTGAGGTGTTATACAGAGGAAACCAGGACAGATAGTGCTTCTGCCCATGTTCCAGGTCTGTCCTTCTCTACCCTCTGCTTTAGTAATAAATTCATGTAGAATTCCCTAACACAGATATCTCATAGTATTTTCAGTTAAGCTGAGGATCGTGCTGCCTGCAGTATTCTGCTGTCTATAATTAAGAAACAGTGCTGTGTTTTGCCAATGGAAGCAAGAGAAAAAAATATATAGCATGATAGAATGGCTTAGGTTAGAGGAGATACTAAATGTCATCCAGTTCCAACTCTCATCCATGGGCAGGGTTGTCACCCACTAGATCAGCTGCCCAGGGCCTCATTCAACCTGGCCTTGAATGCCTCCAGGGATGGGGCATATATTTCATTCTTCTGCAAAAACTTATTTCTTATTAAATATTGTGTCCAGTTTTGCACACTCTTCTCCCTCCTAAATTCAGGAAACATATTGATAAGTTGGAGTGTGTTCCATGGAGGGCCACCAAGCTGAGGATAGGGTCAGGTTCAGCTTGGAGCAGAGATGTCTTTGGGGGACTTAACAGCAGCCCTAGCACCTACAGAGAGGTCAGCAAGAAAATGGTGCCAGGATCTTTACAGCGGTATATAGGGTCAGAAATGGAAGCAAGAGGTTCAAACTGGATATAAGGAGACAGTTCACCATGAGGACAATCAAGCATGTGCAAGGGGAAAAGGAGCAGCCATGATTCTCCAGTTTTGGCAGAGGCCTCAGGTCTCTGGGCTGAGCCCCAGTAGCCTGGGAGGAGCAGCAGAGGCCAGAGTGGCTGGAGGAGGCAGCTGCACTCGAGCACATGGCTCTTTACCTCACCTAACCCCTGGCATCCCGTCCCCTGACCATCTCAGAAGTGAGTGACAAGTTGAAAAGATAAAAGGAATATATTGTGATCCCTCTTTCCACCTTTGACTGACTGAGTTAATTCCAGTCCAGCAGCAGTGTTATTCCTCTGGTTTCTCTTCTTGTGATCATGCAGTGGGCTTGCATAAGCATTGACTTGGCACTCAGTATCTTAAGATGTCTCCTTTTTACTTGAGAATGCTTTTTTTATGACATTGAGAGGAGGACATTGGTTGTGCATCCTGTATTTCATGTGCTGTGTTACTGTATTATTTGTTGGAGAAACATCTTCGTACTACTGGTGAGTATGGCTGGATTCCTTCCAGGCAGGGATGCAAACCAAGGGGAGTGACTGCAATGACCACAAGTTTCTGAGTAACAAACGTACATTTGGAAGACCTGGGGGATGTAGGAGGTTGGAGGTTTTTTACATATATGAAGAAGGATACTTCTGTGTATAGTAGTGGTGGGCAGGGAGACCACTGCCATGTAGAAGCAGCAGCAGCTGAAGGCAGGAAAGGCACTATTAAACACCCTAAGACAAAAACGATCATCCACAAGTTACCAGATGGAGAGAAGGAGCACTGGGCAGAGAAGATCATGGAATCATTTGAGTTGGAAAGAACCCTGAAAGGTCATCTGGTCCAACTGCCCTGCAATAAACAGAGACACCTACAGCTAGATCAGGTGGCTCACAGCCCCGTCCAGCCTGACCTTGGATGTCTTCAAGGATGGGGCATCCACCACCTCTCTGGGCAACCTGTTTCTGTGCCTTACCACCCTTAAGGTAAAAAAACTTCCTCATCTACCCAGTCTAAATCACTCCTCTTTTAGTTTGAAACTGTTTTCCTTTGACCTATCACTACAGAGCCTGCTAAAGCGTCTGTCCCCTTCTTTCATATAGCTCCCCTTGAGAACTCAAAGGCCACTCTCAGGTTTGCCCGAAACCTTCTCTTCTCGAGGCTGAACAGCCCCAGCTCTCTCAGCCTCTCCTCACCTCAGGAGAGGTGTTCCATTCCTTGGATCATTTTTGTGGATGATGCAGCTCCTTCCTGAAGAGCTGCTACTGTTAAATGAAAACAGGAGTCAGCCAAGCAGGAGTGCCTGATCATGGCAGGTGCAGAGAGAGGAACAGGAACCCAGCTGTGCCAAGCAAGACATGCCCAGTGGGATACCCCTGATAAGTGTGTTTCTGATATATGTGGAGACAAAGCAAGAAGTAGTGCTGGCCAGAATTTGCATTCTCCAGATATAAAGTGAGTGTTATACAACAGTGTTGAAATAATTGTTGTTCCTTGGGCTATTTCAGTTTACAGCCTGAGAATATTTGTGTGCAAATGATTATACTTTTAGCTCCAAGAGTAGAATGCTCATGTTGTCTATGGGGCAGTTGCTGTGCTGAACGGTGCAGTTGTATCATGCTTCTTCCTTGCAAATCAGAAGCTCTTGGCCGCCCTGTCCCCCCCCTGCAGATTCCAGTGCCACTGGGAGCCAGTGGGTGTCACCATATTGTTGTTGTTTTTTTTTTTTAAGAATGCAAGAATTACCACAAATGAATGAATAACTCATTCATGAAAATGATGAATTAAAAAGAAAAGTGCTTGTCTGTTTTTCTTGGAAACGGTTAAGTCAGTCAGTTTCTCTTTCTTTTTTTTTTTTTTTTGGTCTTTTTTTTTCTTTTTTTTTTTTTTCCTGTGCTGCAGTGGGGGCTGGCAGTACCTGTCACTGCATTTGTCCTCAGTGAAAGTTTGCAGCTTGGGGGAGGAAAGGTGCATGGCTTCTCAGGATGAGCCCGGACTCACTGCCAGCCATGGCTTTGGTGGGCGTTCTCAGAAAGTCCTGCCCAGCCTCCCGGGCTGACTCAGTGTCAGCTGACGGAGTGCGCGCAGGAGCCCAACAGCCCCAGCAAAACTGGAAAGTACAGAGCGAATTGAGTGTGCGCCGGAAAGAAAGAAGATGACATGCAGTGACGTGGCTGTCTGTCTGTCACAAGGCTAGAAAAACCAGTGACTCTGAATTCCTTGCGGGATTCAGGGGTACTTGGTGCCAGGAAGCCACCTTTATTCTTGCATGAGGGCATCATGGCAGAAGACAAGAGCTACCACAGTCTCTCTGAAGGCTCAAACTCTGTAAGACAAATGTGGTATTAAATCTTTTCATGTACACATTGTGCTTTGAGGCTCTCTAAGTACTAGAGTATCAAACCTACTCTATTCCCAGCTCCTCTTTCCAGCAGACAAGAGGTGGAGGCCCAAAGGGATAACGCGCTGGTTATGTAGGGGTATGAGTGTAAATGCAGCCCTTCAATTATCATCTTCTTCACTGAGGGCTCAGAAGGGCAAGCTAGGGTAGCTAGGGTAGCCAGTTCTGTGCATTAGCACTGAAGCTTGTGAAACCTCTTTCCGTACAGGGCTGCAAGATCTTGTGGCCATGAGGTCTGTCCTGAGCTCATCCTGTGACTGGTTTGTTTATGAGGTCCACAGATGCAAAGGTGCTTGAGGAGACCCACCATCCTGAAATAGCTTCCCTCTGCCCCTTGGATCACCCTAACTGCCTCTTCTCATAAATTGCTCAGAGTTCAATTTTCTTCACAATTCCTGCTCCAGAGAGTAGTGCCTGGTGTTGGCCAACAGGCTTCAGGTGAACTGGCAGGATGCTTCTGAGAGGGGAAGGCAAGAGGGGCAGACAGACAGACACACACTGCGACTTAATAGAAGTAAGGCAGCTGAGATAAGCAGCTGCAGTTCTTGTCTGCCTCCACAGCACTCGTCCTAACACTGAAACATAGAGCCAAGCTGTGGGATAGTGGTTCAGAAATAGGGGTATGCTAGATCCCTAGCAGGAAGCCCTTTAAAACTCCTGAGTGAAGATAGAAAATGGGCATGTGTGGAGCAATGGAAAGATAAAATATTGTGACAACCACTAACAATGGTTAGTGTCCATGGCCCTGGCTGGACATCCTAGGGCTATGTCGGACCCTGATCCCACTCACCAGGCCTAGTGTCCACACAGAGGCCAAAGTTCCATCCCTAGGAAGATGGTGGGTGCCTGGGGCCACCCTGCTTCTGGCTGGGGTGGGAAGAGCTGTGACTGATGGCCTGTCATACCCAGTTTGGGGAGGCCCCCAGGCAGCTCCCAGCCCCCATAGCACCCTGGACAGTTCCTTGCTGGCCCCAGGAGGCCCATCAGCCGGAAACAAAGTGTCTTGGGGATGCTGGAGGCGGAAGGGATGCAGCTTGTCTCTAGCTGCAGATGAGCTATGGTCTGCCAAAGAGGACAGTCCTGCAGCCCCAGCTCCTGCTGACGAGGAGATTATTCATCAGAGGCAGGGAAGAGCCTTCCTGGAAGCTCTGAGGCATGTCTTGGCTTCAGCATGGTATAATACAAACCAAACAGTGATTCAGTTTCGATTCAAAGCCCCTGCAAAGGATATGGGCAGATTGCTTTATCTCTGTTTTCTTTGAAAGGGCAGTTCTATGCAAGTGTAACAGCACAGGGAGCTTTGAACACGTTTTCCCTTTCCTGCAGAGTGTGTAGGGGGAGGCTTTTGTGAGAGGAGTCCATTGAAAAGCCCAGCAAACCAACCTCACTTCTCTCCAGCAGAAAGGTGCTATTCAGCTGGCATAAATCAGCTCAGATTACATGGAAATTGTGCCGGTTGCTCCATGGAAGTCAGAAAGTCAGGGTACTGCCATTTCCCACAGAAGAACCCTGGTAAGGAGGAACAATGGAGGCCCACAGATGTTCCTGCTCTGCTCCATTGGCACATCTACCAGGCAAGTTTTCATCATGATGGCTCAAATGGGATGGGTTAAGTCATCACTTGAGTGGTTGTCCTAATATGGGCAGGACATAAAGTTCTGGAGTTTAAAGAGGGAACTGACACTAATGTTTAGAGATGAAAATAATCAGGTGTTCCTTTTTTCAGTGATAGTGACTGATCTGTGAATATGAAGAGGGAGATTTTTCAGAATTTAGGCATATACTTTCTGTGGTTTACATCACATGATAATCATTTAAGCTATAGAAACTATCAAGTAGGACTTTTTTTGTGAAGAGTGTAAAAGAAAAAATTAAAACCAACTCTCTAAATACAACTGACCTCTATAGATGTCCAGCATTTCCTCAGATAAAGAGTTAGTAGCACTGGTGTGTGAGTGAGGCAGCTTGCAACAGGCACTGTGCAAGCCTCCTTATGCTGAGCAATGGAGCTTGTCCTGGGCTTAGCTTCTGCTTTTTGGCTAGTGAAGGCAAAGGAGAGAGCAGAAAGGGCTGCTGGCATGAACCCTTTAGGGCACATCTGCCTGTACTGCCAGGACAGCAATGTTCAAAACTGCAGTGCTGCAATGCTGTCATGGTTAGCTACATACATGTGCATGACATCGCTCCATCATCACTGCTATGTCATGATGCAGCTCCAGGGAAGCTCTGGAAGATATTGTGAGTCTGGTGCTATGCCAGGGACAATAAGCTCTATAAATTGACCAGGAGGATGGGTTTGGGAATAGCCCTCTCAAGTGCATTGACTCTGCTGTACTGGTGCTCAGAGCAAGGCTGCTGAGTGTCCAGCCTGCAGCGGTGGCAGTGCCCTGCAGTTCCCATGTCAGCCTGCGTGATGGATGAAGCCAGCCTGCAGTTTGCTAAGTAGCAAAGCACTGAAAAGCTTCATCTACTGAAAAGCTCTCCCTACTTTTCTTCTTCTTGTCCCTGCAGATGTTCTGAATGCTGGGGCTGCGCATTAGGATTTGTGCTGGTAAGGAGCTGTATCATCCTCTATTTAGTACATCGGAAGTTTTGGGGAGAAGATTGCAAAAACACAGCTTTTGTTTCCCTTATACGACTACTTCTGTAAAAGAATGAATGAAAATAATATAAATGCATGAAGAATAACAAAGAAAAGAAGTGACACCTCACCATAATTCAAAAAGCCAGAAAGAAACTCCAATACTGGCTTATATTTGTCAAGCTGCTAAATGGTTAAGACAGAGTAAAAAAAAAAATACATTCAAACTTCTCCTTAATACATATGCAGATAATTAAAGAGGAACAGCTAAAACACTTATGATACAGGATGTGAACTGGAGTTCCCCATTTTCATTGAGTCCTACGGATTGCAAGGGCATGATGGTCTATTAATCAAAAGCAAAACACTACACAGTGACTGAAGAGAAGCCAAAGGTAGAAACAAAGGAAACTCCCTCGTGCTGATTCCACAGTTCCTCTTCAAGTGGTGCCTGAACTGCAGGAGGCAGCTTAAATCATCTGCTGTATTGCTCTGCTTCTGTCGGGGGCTCCGTTGCCTCCCACGGCAGTTTTCCTGTGAAGTAAGTGTGAACCACTGGCCAAAAATATTCCTTCTTGCTCTGTTAGATAGACTGTCATCAATTCCAGCTTCTTGTAAGGAAATGTACAGTGATAGCAGATAAGCTACTGTGGCCCACATGTGTACTGCTAGCAGATAAGCTACTGTGTGTGACCCAAATATGGTTTCTTGTTAAGAAGAAAGAAGATATGAAAAATACTGTGGGCACATTAACTATGAAGAAGGCTTAGAAGAAGGTCAGTATTTTGCTTAAACACAGACATTCTGTTTGTAGTTAATACAATTGGAATTTGTGAAAGACCCAAACAAACATAAAGGTGCAAACTGTGATGGAATGATCTCCTGATGGGCTGTGAGTGTGCTTTAGTGCTGGAGATAAGAGACTGATGGGAGGCAGGGGGACAACAAAGTCCTTCTGGTAAGTGTATTGTTTATCTTTCCCCAGACTGTCAGCAGGACTGTTAATGAGATGGCAATTGCCATCTGCATGTCTAAGAGATACCACATGGGCACATGTGGTATCTCTTAGAAGGGAAGCCTAGCAAGATTCCTGGTTTCCATCCCTTTAGGATAACTGAGCTGTTGTCTTGAGGTTCAGTAAAGGAAATCTTTTCCAGGTGGAGGCCAGTGATGAGTGGTGTCCCCCAGGGGTCAGTCTTGGGACTGGTACTCTAACATCTTTGTCAGTGACATAAATGTTGGGATCAAGTGCACCCCCAGCATGTTTGTGGACTACACCAAGCTGAGTGGTGCAGCTGATACAGCAGAAGGAAGGGATGCCATTCAGAGGAACCTAGACAAGCTCAAAGGGTGGGCCCGTGTGAACATAATGAAGTTCAACAAAGCCAAGTGCAAGGTATTGTGCTTGGTTCAGGCCAATCTTAGATATATGTACAGAATGGAAGAGGAGCTCCTTGAGAGCAGCCCTGCTGAGAAGGACTTAGGGGTCCTGGTAGATGAAAAACTTAACATGAGTCAGCAGTCTGTACTTGCAGCCTGGAAGGCCAGTGGTATCCTGGGCTGCATCAAAAGAGGGGTGGCCAACAGGATGAGGAAGGAGATTGTCCCTCTCTGCTCTGCCCTCATGAGGGTCCCATCTGCAGTACTACATTCAGACCTGGGGCTCCCAGCACAGGAAAGACATGGAGCTTCTGGAGTGGGTCCAGAGGAGGCCATGAAGTAGATCAGAGTACTACAGAAACAGGCTGAGGGATTTGGGCAAGTTCAGCCTGGAGAAGAGAAGGCTCTGGAAATACCTTGTTTCAACTTTCCAATGCTTAAATGGAACTTATGAACAGGAGGGAAATAAATGTTTTTACATGGGTAAGTAGTGACAGGACAAGGGGGAATGGCTTTAAACTAAGAGAGGAGAGATTTAGATTAAATATCAGGAGGAATTTTTTTCACTGAGAGAGTGGTGAGGTGCTGGAACAGGTTGTCCAGAGAAGCTGTGGATGATCCATCCCTGAAGGCATTCAAGGCCAGGCTGTATGGAGCCCTGGGCAACCTGATTTAATGCCTGATTTAGTGGTTGGCAACCCTGCCCGTGGCAAGGGGGTTGGAATTGGATGATTTTTGAGGCCCCTTCTAACACAAGCCATTCTATGAGTCTACGATTTATCCTCCTAATTTATTTCTGACATTTTTTCGAGAGCTGTACCAAAAATGGTAGTGCTTTGGTTTTAATAGTCATGTTCAAAATGCATTTCAAGCAAAGGTAGAAACCACCATATGCCAAGAACCATAAAAAAATTAAGAAAGGGTCTTGAGTAGTGCTTTTTGCAGACTTGTCTTTCTGTGTCCAATTTACCCACTATTAAGAATGGAAGTAAATGATACTCATATGCAAAGCTCCTGGAGAAAACAACTTCATCTTTGATGTTGTGATCACTGTAATTGCTGTTAGCAGTGTCTTGGCTTAACTTGCAGCAAAATGGATTTGCAAGTCAAACTGGTGCAAGCCACATTTAACCTAGTAAGATGAGAATGAGAAAGAAATCTTAGTTTAAATAAAAGGAAGTCTCTGAGAACTGGGTCTTGATAACTTTCACCATAGCAATTCAAGATGCCAGCGCTGGAATCTCTCAGCACTGCTTCTCCAGCAGACCGTTCTCCCACTCCACAGAGACAGCAGATCTGCATCCTGATTGTGTCTTAAGCATCCTAGGTCACTTCTTGATATTCTAGGCTACCTAGAGAATCACCATTTGTCATACCAAAGTACTTAAAGGGTAGAGAACCATAGCATTGTGCTCAGATTTTGGCACTGTTGTCTTCTGCTCACTCTCTCATGGGAATAGAGGAACCTCTGACTTTGGTTCTTGGTGAACAAACAAGAAGGGTCAGTAACAAATTAATCTATCCTGGCTGGATTTTTCCAGAGCTTTCCAAGCTTTAAAATAATTTAAAAATAATTTTAAAATGGACTTTAGTTAAAACAGAACAATTTTCCTGTATAGATGTGGCCAGAGTTTCTTACAGTACTGACCTAAAAAGGAAGCAGGAGCAAGGTCTAGAATTTCCATCAGTCTCCACAAAGCCCTATCCTCTGTACTCATTTTTTTCCTGAAGAGCTGGAAAATGTTTCTGGTTTCTTCTAAAAAGGACACACTTTATGTGGAATTGAAACTTCCCATCTTTGAGTTCATACTGTCATACTTCCTGATAGTTCAATCCCTTCTTTTGTAAAGTAGAAAAGAAGGATGAAAAATCCAGATGTTATTTCTGGTAGAGAATGTGGAGTGTACTGAGTTTTGCAAGGCAGTGTCAAGATGCCAGAAGAAGTTCCATGGCTTAAGTATTGAAGAGGCAGCTACCCCAAGCAACTGACATCTGAACTCTACTTCTCATTTCTGACATGCTGACTGCTATTACTGTGCCTGCCTAGCCCAGCTCCAGGAGTGGAGAAGGCAATTTGGGCAGGCAGTCATCACAGTGCCAGCGAAACAGCCCTGATGATGGGTGTTGAAGTTCACCAGGTGAGGGGTGAGGGAGGATAGAGGGTGTGTGGTGCAGAAAGGTGAGACCTCAGAAGAGATCTGGGAGGAGAACAGTGCAGGAAAGGAAAAAGAGAAATGCAAGCAGAGACAGTAAGATCTGCACTGAATATGGAACAGGAGCTGTGTGCAGGATTCGGAGAGGAGTACATGGAAAGAGGGCAGCAGCAAAAGAGGAAGATGAGCATTTGTTTTGGCTGCTCGTGCCATGAAGTTGTACCTATGACTGCTGACCATAGTTGCTACGCCTGTTAGTCATGGTAACCAACACTGAACAAGCACTGTCAATAAACAAAACGTTTGTATCCTATTCCAAGCCAACTGAACTGGTTAGCCTTATGGTTCACAGCAAGTTGTGGTGGAGTAATCCATCTTTTGCTGGAACTAGTTACAGCACTGACTATCTTGCCTTCTATGCACCTCTTAAAAAATATTCAGGGATGTTTCATTACCCTCAGCTAACTGTGCTCCCCCCAAACGGAACGATTCCAAGATCACCATGATAAAGCTCAAAATACATCCACTTAAAAATTCTCCTGATAAGAAATGAGATTTTAACAAGACCAATCCTTGCATTTGGGAGTTTTTGGTTTTGGGAGCAACCTCCTTTATTTTTACTTGAAGTAAAATTTGAAATATCATGTATATTTCATTTTTTTTCCTTTCTGGTTATGAAAAAATATATTCAAAGTTATGATGAATTGAGCAGCAATGTGTAGTCAGGGTTTAGAAATGGAAGTAAAAATGCTCATGTTCTAGATCAGTGTAGATGGAGGTTGTAAGGAAAAATACACTGCAACAGTAGTCCAAGCACATCTTTTCATGGGCAAAATGGATACTATATTTTCTGTTTATTTATAGATTTGTTGACACTTTATAGGAAGTAGGAATGGTTCCATACTGGCATAAGAAATGCTCAGTTTTTGGAATACTTGAGTATCTGAATGAGGATTATAGTGAGAGGATTTGTATAAAAATGTCATTGTTAGGTAGCATGAAATCCTCAGTGACCAGCTGTCTAAAAAGACAGAGCCAAGGCTAGTAAAAAACATTTTCGATGGAGAAAACTGCCTCATCATGAAAAGCAGAAAGTACATTTCCATTCTCAGTAACCATCACGTTTCTTGGTAGATAGTCACAGCAAAATCAATGTTTGTTTTGTTTTGAGTCTTCTGTCTTTTCTGTAACTCCTTCCACTTTCTGTTTCCTTGGCCCTCACTTCCCTGTCCTTTGCAGGAAAGTTTGAGTGACTGACTGATAGCATTAATTTTCTTTGGAAAGGGACCTACTTACTTCTCTGTGTCATGAACTGGGTACCTTCAAACGTGAAGTCCCCCTTTTGAGTAAGAAATTATGCCTCCTAAACTCCAGTGACTAAAGACTGTCTAACTGGAAGAAAATCTCAGAATAGAAAACAGAAAGAAAGAACTGGGAAACAGAAATAACTCACTGTAGCTTTTCTTAAATTTTAGACCTTCTAGGAAAAATCCAGCCCCATGGGACTGGTGAGATTTAGAATTTCACCCATTCCTCTCATTCTCTTGGAGCACCTGAGCCTGGAGTCACTACCTGATGTGCTGCTGTCAGACCAGCCTTGGTACTGTCCACATGTCCAACTCCACAGTCTACCAGTTCCAGGCCTGCCTGGAACTGCCAGGCTTGTGAAATGGTGTTGGAAATATAGGTAGGAGAAGTTAGTACAAAACTGGTGAATCAGTTGCCTAACATGGTTTTTCACAAGACAGGAATGCCAATGTTTTCAGCACCTAGTTACTCTACTCCCCAGTGAGGCAATTTCTTTAACATTTCACATTTTCAGGCAGAAGCCGTGCCTGCTGTGGTGTCTCTTGTGCTGGAGCAGACTCGTGGATCCATTTTCCCCTTTGATGACTCCAACTCACTCACCAGATGGATGAGGGGCACTGCCAGCTGCCTGGGAAGGCCTTCACTGCTGAGGTTGGCATCCCATAAGCCACACCGGTAACCCATCACATTTATATACTGTTTGCTTTAAATTGGAGGCTCGAGAATGAGCCTCCTTGCTTCTAATTCACCTCTCATTGCCAGCACCAGGAGTTCCAGTCAGGAGTACATGGTTAGCTCCTTGTCAGACACGTTTTCCTATCATCCTTCATGTGATGATCCTGAGGGGTGCTCAATGAAAGCAGAGCACACCAGGGACAGAAGGATGTTTGCTCCCACACAGAAAGAGGGATCAGAAAAAAGTGTCTTCAAGAGCTGTGTTGGTTTAGCCTCACATCCAAAAGCAGGAAATATGTTCTCCTTTAGTCAGAGATGGGGGCAGAGATGTTTCTCTCTGGTTGTGAAACAGGGAGCGTTGCAGTCACCACTCTTATTTCCTGATAACAGCAATGTTGGATTGCGTTGGGAAAATGAGGTTATGGCCACATTTGTTCTGCTGCTCCAGAGAAGCAATGGGAGCAGGGAACACCTCTCATGCTTCTTCCCTGCCAAGGAAGATCTGGATCCCAACTCAGAGCACCAGCAAGCAGCTGGGCCTCCACCACCAAAACACTCCATTCCTCCACCGTGCACAATCATGCCATCTGCAGGATCATCAAGCATCCTGCCTCAGCACAGCTGCTCCACACCTGATGCTGTGCCTAAGTGGCAAGAATTAAGTGATGGCTGTGGAGCAGCTGCTGTGAAGGAATGCATTTTTCAGGTTTACTTCAGTTTCTGCCACACAGTTGCTTATTAAGAAAAGATACACATGCTCACGCAGACTTTCTCCCCAGGCTGTGCCTTTTTCTACCAATCATGGTGCTGACCAAGCAGTAGGACATACAAAGTATGAAGAACATGAAGTAAGCAGATTTCCTCTGAAGATGTTCACATTTGCTTGGAGAATTATACTGTGCTTTTCTGGTTGATCTCCTGGATAAAGGAGGCTAACTGCTTCTGAAAAAAAAAAAAAAAAAAAAGATAGAGATTTTTAAAAAATGAAGAAAAAACCTATTTTTATTTGCCAGGGCCTGGGAAAGCACTAAGAAAGCGGAATTTTTGTGGTGTGATCAGAATTCATGCTCCAGCTTCTCAGTTTAATTCTGCAAAGAGAAGGGATTTAATTGGAGACAAAAGGCCTTAGCATCAAGGGGGAAAATCTGGAGACTTTACTGACAAAGATGAAAAGGTCTTCTGGTGAGCTGAAATGAAGTTCTGCCTAAGCCACGCCAGATAATTTGGCTGTATGACCGCGGAACAAATGAGTTTGCCGTGTCAAATTACTACAGCCCTGAACTTGCTGAGGTGATGCTGGGCTGTACTTTCTGTCTCTTAACATTTCTGTGAGTAAACTGATACCATTCCTCAGATACTTTTCTGGCCCCACATTGGGAAACCTTTCCTTCTTTCTGGTGGGAATTTTCCCTCTGACTTAGAAGAGTCTGCTGCAGTTTCATAGAAAGGAAATCCATGTATCCTTCCCAGATACAATGCATTATACACAATTATCAGGGCTGTTGTTTAGTTTTGTAGTTACAATATTTTGACCAGATTTTTTAATTATTTCCATTGCATTTATTTTTTCCACGCCCTCTGAGCTCTCTGCAATGGACTTCAGTCATCCTGCACTTCAGTGTAGCTTGGTGGTTCTGCACCCTCCCTACGCACACACAAGTACAGTGGGGATAAGAGCTTTAGCACCTTCATCCCAGGCTTCTGTAGAAAAGGGCCTATAAAAGTAGTGGCCCAGGATTCCCCCAGTGGCAGGCAGCTGCCAGCTTGTCCTCTGAGAGCATCTCAGCCAGGATCAACCAGTGCTTCAACACAAGGTGAAGGCTTTGAGTTGGGCGAGCTGTGCTGCAGCTCAGACAGCTCCTGAGCCCCTAGGTGAGCCACGAGCAGACAGCTGTACCACGCCATGCCCACCTTCCTGCCCGGCACCTCAGCCACAAGGTCCTGCTGCACAAAGCCAGTCAATCATTTTATGGAAACTTCCCAAGTCATGAAGAGGATATGAAAAAAGTGACGGATACAGCAGTCAGCAAAGAAAGCAGAAGGATATGGATGGCTGGCATAGATTATCCTCTTTTTTCCTTCTCTTTTCTTTTTATTTATTTATTTATTTTGCAACATTTTCTTTTGTATCATACATGTATATGCAAATATCTCTTGTTCTTCATGGAGCAGTTCTGTGCACACAGAGAGGCATCATGTGCTGCACTTTAAAATAAGCACCATTAAATTTTGTTTGCAGGGCAGAACGTCTTCTTAAAAAGAAAATGTATAAACCCTTATTTTCATTGCCAGCTTTGCCTTTTTCCATGTGGTAAACACTGAAAAAAGTGAAGGTGTGCTCCCTGACAATACTCCTTGGCACAAGTGGTGATTTACCTTCCAGACAGTCATCTTGAAAGAGAAAGTTCTCTCTGTTAATGAAGATAGTACTGCGGTTAATTAATTATGGCAAGCAAATGGCTGTGAAAGCAAACAAAGCAAAAATTATCCTTCATCAGTAGCTAAGTTTTGCCAATAGCTGCAAATTAATGTTCCTACCGGTTATAAGCATGCAACCAGCAATTATATTTGGAAGGCAGCAGTGTTGCACCTGGTGATGTCACGAAATATTGACAGCTCTTGCTCTGTCTCCTAAGGAGAAGTGAAAAACTCTGGGGACACTGTTGGCTGTGACGTACTGCTAAATGCATTTTTGTCAGCACGTGTGCTATCTGACCCAGCCAGCTGGTGCCAGTGGTTGTGCTCATGCCTCTCAGGGCCAGAACATGGTGACCACATCCAGGTCAGAGAACTTGTCCATGACTGTCCTTCCGGCTCTATGCAACGCAGCTGGGACTGGGCATTATTAATGTTTCTTCTGTGTTTTCTCAGTTCAAAGTGAAGGAACAAAAGGATTGCAATGCAGCTGAGAGCTGTTACTTTAATAGCATGAAGCTGAGGATACCCTAGGCTCCTACACACCAAGCTGTGTGGATGAGGCCATGCAGAAACTGGTGCCTGAGGGTGCCTGTGTGGGACAGTGCTGGAGGATGGAGTGAGCCAAAGGAAGCCAAACCCGGAGCAGACTGCCCATACCACTTCCTTGGGCTCTCCAGGATGAGCCATTCTCTCCATTGCACCTGGGATTGTGTCAGAGGAAACCAGCTGTCCCATACCCAGAGGGAAAGAAAATGAACAGCAGGTTCTCTGGGGTGAATGCACAGTGACTGGAAGTTGTGGAAGTAGCTGAGCTAGCTCACAGGCTAGATGAAGGGCTGACAGCACAGCCAGAACACCATCCGATCTCACGAATTTTGTCATACGTGACAGTGATCTTATCTCACTATCAAAGGGCAAGATCAAGAAAACTTCCTGGAAATGGCACTGTGACCCCAATTCTCATTGACTTAGGGATGTGAGAGAAGCCTGCATTTAGTTGAGGCCCAGAGGAATTTTACACTGCTCTGAGTGCAGCATATCCACATGGGACCCTGCTGGAAGGAGAGGTCTCACTCCTCCCTATCCCTGGCTGGCCTTCCTGCTACACTCCTGGCATACCATAGCTACTCCAGCCACTGGCTGGAGCCATCTGCCCAAAAGAGAATCCAACAATGAGACACTGCCAGGCCAGCAAGAGCCAAGCTACCCCATTTTAGAGCAACCCCCAATCCTCAGTCACAGGAGGAAATGAGCCAGCAGAGTTGTCCTGGGACCAAGCTGCATGCCCCGTCCTGCTCTCTCCCACATCACTCCTGGAATTTCCCCTCCTCTCAGCTTACTGCAGTGTGGTATGTGGTAGGTGCCTCATAGCTGTCAGGCATGGGGAAGCGTTGGGATGCAGCTGGGGAGACTGGAGAGATTGACCACCCCTCTACCACCACCCAAGGACAAGTGGGAGCGCTTGGGTTACTCAGCTACAACTGCAATCTCTATCCACAGGAATGAAAGTGACTCGGCTGTATCCCACCCCTTCAGAAGGCACCAAGCATGCTTTTACTTGCAGAAATGGAGCTCACATCTTTACCACTCTTCTTAACTTCCCTGGGTCAGGCTAGCCCTTGCTAGTAAAACCTTCAGTAATTTCCACATGGAAGGCAAGAAGCCTGGTTAGTGTTGGTGCAAATGAGGGCAAGAGGCACCTCATCTATGTGCACAGCAGCCTCCAGCTTACAAAGTATGCCTTGAGCTACTGGCTGAAAGGGGGGATTTCATTGTGTGCCTTTTGACAAAGAAACCTGAACAAATGGGGACTGCCAAATTCAAGCAAAAAGGCACAGAATGGCAATCACCTGCCTGCACAGACACTTCCAGATGCAAATAGACAGATACTCACAAATAATTATATGTCTAAGAAATGCAGCTTAGGGGTCACAACCTTGGTAGGAATGGACAGACAGATTTCAGTTTTGTTTTTCCTAGTGAATCACGAATAGCATGTCCACGGAGATTCACCATGTAATCAGCTTGTCAGTAAGAACCATGTCCTACCTGGACTGTAACATGAAAAAAGGCAAAATAAAAAGTAGTCTAGAAACTTAGATTTTAAGCTTGGGCCAGAGACCTTTGGCCATGAACCAACATCTCTAGCTCCAGCTGTGCCCGGGTACTGACCACTGCTGCTCTCTAGGGCTAAAGGAACAAGCAAAGCTTATATAAACTGAACCCACTGCACTGTAAACTGGGGAAAAACATACTTACACAAGTATTTGTACTTTGTGCATACTTTTGCATTTTCTTTCTGCTGGAAAAATGATACCTTTCTGCCAGCTGATGGAAAGCACCCCAGGAAAACACCAAGTGCAGCTTCCCCTTCAGCTATCAGCACTGTGCCAGGGTGGAGACTGATGCCTGTCCAGACAGTTGTCCAGCCACAACCTTGCCGCCCACTTTTCATGCAGTGTTGACTGTTCTGGTCACAGCTACCCTAGCCAGAATGCTTTACTATTCTCTTTAATCCATCTTTATGACACTTCGAAACCTCTCTGTTGCTGCCCAGCTTCCCAAGAAGGCAGAAAAAATGAGTTCACTGCCTAAACTTCCTCTCCCTGCCTCAACCAGGAACAGTGTCCTCAGTCTTCTCAGCCTGCAGAAGGAAAGAATTAAGGGAGTCTAACTACAGGGCAACACAGGTCTCAGGTGTTGAGGTTGAGGACATGAGCCAACAGCAGTAGAGCGCTGAGATGCAGTGCCAGGGATTGAAGGAACACAAATTACAAGTGAGGGTGGAAATAGGTGTGGGGAACTGGGCCTTCACCCGTCATTGCAAAAGCCCAGCATGAACCAAGGGGGCAACCTCTGAAGGCTGTAACGAAGAGGAAGGCAAAAATGCTGTGATGAAACAAACACACAAAGCCTGTGGAGACACAAAATGTCTTTGAAACACTATGGGGCTGTCCCTAGGGCTAATGTAAGCGAGGAGGGAGCCGTTTGCAATGCAATTCTGTCTGATTTCTTTTTAAATGTGTGGGCTTTTCTCCTTGCTTTCCTGCAAACTACCTAATCTAAATGTACAAAAATACTTTTTTTGTCCTTGTTATCTTTTCATTCTTTTCTGGAAGATGCTTTTAGTTCTTTTCTCTGTGACGCTGAGGAAGTTCACTTGGCTGCTTCCAGCACAATGTGACTTTTTGTGTTAAGCTCTATGGGGACCATCCCTATGAGCTGCTGTGTATCAACAGTCTCCAGAGCCACAGGCAGTGCCTGCCTCCTGTGGGACTTAATCGCCTCCAAGAGTGACGCAAGGCTACTTGAAATTACTGCTATATCTCTTTGCTGAGACCACATCTATCAGCTTCCTCTACTTAACATGATGGGCTTGCAAGGAACCCTTGTACTAGCCATTTTGGTAGCTATACAGCTGCCCCAAAGCAAGCCATTCTCTGCAAGTATCTTTTGTAGGGAGCTCCTACCACGTCTCCTTTGTTATCCACTGAAATATGAACAACTCTCTGTGTTTCTTCACAATAATACTAGTGTTCAGGAGTAGGTCAGCTTTCAGAGTCTTGCAACAGTTACCCAAAACAAGGTTCAAAAGAAAGGAGAAAGATATCCTTGGAGCCTACTGCCTCCACAGAAACCTCAATGTACTTCTCATTGCAAGAAAAGAGCTCATGCTTTCTGAGCCAGTCCACTTTGATTCTTTGTCCTAACTGCAGGAAAATGAGTATCTCTCAAGATGTAAAACAAATCTGTGCATTTGGGAATAGATACTAATGAACCAAACAACATATCCCATCTTCAAAAAAAATGTGAAGTGGGAATACAGTATGTTTTCTTTTTCCATTCATACTTAAAACAAGAAGAACCACAGCACAGGACACAGCACTGGCTTTGACAGTTCCCCTTAGGTGAACAGCTCAGTAATTGGATTTAGTGCTTCATGCTGAAGCTCAGTAGGCAGTGCATCCAGCCCTAGTTGCTGTCTCTCTGCCAGGACTTCCTCTGTGCCTCAGATGGTGGCCCCAGTGCCCAGCACTCTGCAATAACAAGAAAGGCTGGGTCTCATCTGAGGTGCAGCCCAGCCAAGAGGAATTACTGCTGGCCTTTTGGAAGCACATATAGCTGTCATCTCTCACCTTTTTACGTGGAAGTGAATCTCTGCTGCTTCCCATGTCTCCAGAGAGCGTTTTCCTGAGAGGTGCTGTGTCAATCTTCAGCCACTGCTGCTATTCTGAGCCCACCAGTGTTTTTCACCTGCTGCGAAACGATAATGCAGCTGGTCTAAAATAGATGTGCAAATTCTGCTGATTCAAGCAGGATTCACAGTGATGATGGAGAGAGGAAATACAAAGACTTTTTATTTAATTGTGCCAAAAGTATGGGAAGTAAATGTAAGATGAAAAAAGGAAATGTCAGGGCCACACATGAACCCATGTGATATTCTGATGCTATAACAGAAATCCTACGGTTCCCTACAAAAATACTTTCCAAGGCATTGCCCCATTGAGTGTCAGAGAGGGCTGTGGGTTTCCAAACCTGAATTCAAAGCTCTGCTGAGAGTGCCCAGCACCGCCTCAGTATTCAGATGGGCACGTAGTCCAGCAACAGAGCAATTTGGCATGCAATGTACCTGTCTTGGTGCAATGTACCAAATACCAGAAACATGGGTAGTCCCCAGGCAAACAAATCTGTAGTACCCACTTACATGTAAAATCTTTCCAGCAATACTGTAATCTAGAAATAAGATTATTTTTCCTAACATTGTTATGCCACTTAAAGCACTAGCATAGATTTTGTTACATTGGTATAAATTACTTTTTGCTTAGATTTGCTTCCTGTAATGAAATGAGATGTTGATACTCTTCAAAATTACAAGATACAGCTCCTCCTGTGCAAACCTTTGAGCATCTTAGTCTACTAGAAGAAATGTTAGCAAAATCTGTGTCTCTCTTTGACCAAGTTGCTATGAGAGCCTCCATTTGAGTACACTGACATATTCTTGATAAAACTGGTGCAAAAGAATTTGTTTAAGTGTTCGTCTGTTTGACACACTGTAACCTGTATTTAGCTTTGATGGGGAAACATGGAGACAGCTTCCTAATGGTGATGTCTTCTACATAACATGCCTGAATGTCACCCATGGTGTCTGAGGTTGTGAGGGGAGGGAAGATGAGGAGACAAACATTGGCAAAGGCTGGAGGAAATTGCTGCATTATCACCACTGGCTGCATGCAGACGGGTGGGCAGATAAGGCATCTGTGAAGGAATATTTGGCTGTGAGGTTTAGCTACTTAGTGGAAGTGGTCAGAAACCCATCAGGGTCTGGAGACTCCAAACTGGACCAAATGTAAATCCATTTGCCTGTGAGCTGAAAGGGCAAGAAAGCTGGAGGTGTTAACTGAAAAAGCAAATGAAATTTGCTATTGTTCTGTGAGGGGGAGGCACACTCATAATGTGAAGGAAAGAGCCAGAGGAAAGTGAGCTACAGTGGATGATCTGAGCCAGTCTTATACCTTGTGGCCACTGAAAGAGGAAGGTCCCACTTCTCCACCCACTCTCTCCCTTCCCTTCTTAGCCAGATGCTGCCCCTGCCCCCATTCCACTGGCTTTCAATTCACTATTGTAAATTCAACCTGATAAAACCCCATAGGAAGAAGGCAAGCTAAAATCATAGAATCATAGAATCATTTGAATTGGAAGGAAAGTTTAAAGGTCATCTGGTCTGACTCCCCAGCAATGAACAGGGGCACCTACAGCTAGATCACATTGCTCAGAGCCCTGTACAGCCTGACCATGAGTGTCTCCAAGTACAGGGCATCCATCACCTCTTTGGGCAACGTGTTCCAGTACTTCACCACCTTTATCCTTAAAAACTTTTTCTTACACCCAGTCTAAATCTCCCCTCTTTTAGTTTGAAACCATTTCCCCTTGTTCTATCACAGCAGACCCTGCTAGAGTCCGTCTCCTTTCTTATCTTATCCCCTTTAGACACTGAAAGCTCTCAGATCTGCCCGAAACCTTCTCTTCTCCAGGCTGAACAGCCCCAGCTCTCTCAGCATGTCCTCACAGGGGAGGCGTTCCTTCCCTTGAAAAAAGCTTTGAGATATTTTCTGTAAGATTAGTAAGTTGAACTGGTCCACAGAAAAAAACAGTGAGATATCAACTTTTGACACTCAAAAGGAGAGAAGCACTTGCTGGAGAGGACAGGGTGAGATGAGACTCCCCCTTCCCACAGCCCTGAGGCATTAGGTTGTCTCCAGTGCCTTAAGTAACAGTCAGCCTGAGAAGCTGCGAAGTAATGATGCCATGTTTGTGTTAGGGAGATAGAGAGGTAGGCTGGGATTACTGGTGAGAGGGGAAAAAAGGCAGCTGATAACTGAGCAGTTTATTTAATGGCTGAATGCATGCAGATGAAGGGACAGAAGCAAGAAAAAAATGGGAGTTTGATATGCAGAAATGCTTATATAAGAATAATGGATTCCAATGGAAGATAAAGTGGGAAGGAGAGACAGATGTGGATTTACTTGGTTATGTAAAAGGCTGTAGCATCCTCATTAATAGTCTTAGCCTTTGGCACATGAGAAATGACAATGGTCACTGCACTTGGTCCCAGTCTGACACCTGGTCCTAAACCCTAGACTTTCATCCCTACCTGTTCCACCCATCTCCCTGCCTGCTTCAGAGGTTGATCCACCTGCATTCAGATAGGCATCTGTCTGATAGGACGTTTGTGATGTGGGCACCCCTTCTCTCAGCTTAAATCTGGTGCCAGTCTGCACTGGCCTTGAGTCACGGTGCTGAGCATGCTCAGTACAGGCAGTCCCTGGGGAACTGAGATGTGAAAATCCAGAGAATATTTCCTGAAGACATGTGACCTGAAGTTTCTCCAAAAGCGTCTATAACTTTACCAAATTTGGGCAGATTTTTCCCAGAACAGCAAAACTCCCTTCTCTGACTGAAAGCCATCTCCCTGACAGATGTGAAGCCCTGCTGCAGCATGTTGGGGCACTGCAGCTTCTCCAAAATAAGATGTCTGCCAAAATTCTAGGCTAAACAGCATTCATTCCCCAAACTCACTCTTGGAAATGGTTTCTGCTGCAGTTTCCGCCTTGCTCCTAACTCATCTCAAAGCTATCACTTAGGCATGGAAAGACCAGACCTGGAAGCTGAAAGTTTTGTGTCAGGTAGCACTGATCTTCTGTAGATGTCCTCCTTCTGTAGAAGTCTCTCCTCCTTCCCACCAGGGCTCTCTCCCACTGCATCTCTTCCTTCCCAGACCTCCATCCCAGAGGGGACACACTTGTTGGGTTTCTACATGCTGGCACATGGAAAATGCACAGGCTTTGCTGGCCCCACAACAGTGGGAGCACAGGCAGAGATTTGTGAGCCTCCTGGTGAGTACACACAGGGCCTGTGCATGTTCCTGATGTAAAATTTCTTGGGTGACCCAGTGCACCAGTGATGATCTTTGCTTCTGTCTCTCATCCTGTACTCACACCCACACGGCACTCACACTCATCCCAGGCTGTAAGGACAAGGGGAAGGCTGCTGGACATACATGTGTACCACGAAATGGGTATCAGCAGTTGATGCCTGAAGATCCATATCAATATTGCTGGAAAGCAGAGGAAAGGGAGAAGTCCTTTTCTACCCTTCTCCATTAGTGGGAAGTGCCACATGCAGCCACTCTGAAGAGATGCTGGGCAGGGAGGGCTGTTCATGTTACCCCCTAAGAAATTTCATGGTGGTGATGAGAGCCTGGCCTAGTATAACAGGAGCCTGCTCAGAGGGGGAGAAAATGGGACCTTAGGCTCAACATCACCTCTCCCCAGATGGCAAAGAGCATAGAGGCTCCTACATTTGGGGTGGTGCATCAGCCAGGTGCCTGAAAGAAGATGCTATCAGTAACCCTCCATCTTGTCTGCTGCAGGGGTGGGAGCATGAGAGCTGAGCAGGGAGTGTGTGGTTGAGGATGAAATAAACATAAAATAAACACCTTTATTTACATGCTGAGGAGGCCAAGGTGCCTGAGGCTTGGGGAATTGGCACCGATTAGGTGAGGAATGAGAACCCAGTTCTTGTTCCATCACAGGGCAGCCCAGCTGCTGGCCTCTCATCTCCCATCGTCTTCTGAGCCTCACTTCATGGTGTACATGCCTTTCTCTTCAGCTCCTGTCCCTATATATGCCTGGTCTGCCCCGTGGAGTGGTGATGGGAGAGCCCCAAGGCCTGGCCTCCTCACATGGCCTGGTGTCCGTGGGCAGGTCTGAGTGCAGTAAGAAGGGCTTTAGGGCAGAGAGGCTCCAAAGCTGGGGCAATTTGTACCCCTTCTTGTATCTTCGTTTGGCTCTGAATTGTTCTGAGAAGTACCTCAATTTGGCACCAATCTGTGCAGAACCCAGTTAAGAGGTTCACAGCTGGCACCAGAGCAAGACTGTGAAAACATGCCTTTTTTTCCGTACAAAAGAGCTGCTGGGGATGCTTGTATATGAGGGGAATGACTGTATGTTTCTCTCTGGGCTGCCCAGGCCTCCAGAGACCCTGTGTGGCAGCACAGAGCATCGCAGGCTGTGCCTTGATTTATTCTGCAATCCAGGGCCCAGAACAAAAAACTGCTGCCCCGGGAGCATGCCTCCTGTCCTTCCTTTGCCCAGCAGCCCAGGCAGCTCAGCTGAACGTGGGTTGATGTTTGTGGGCCTTAGACATCACCTCCAGTCCCGGGCATCTGAAGGAAGCTGCACAGCAATAGTCACAATCCCTTTGCACATGGAAGGGAATTAGATTAGCAGAAAGCAGGGGGTTGAGGGATTCATGAAAGCCCAAACATTTGTTCATCAAGGCCTCCTGTCTTCCTGCATAGGTTAGAGGCGCAAAGACCATTCACCACTGTTCCCCAGCAGAGTAACACCCAAAGAATAGCCATGTTCATCTTCACCGTTAACTTCCCACATGGTTTTTCTCTGCTATACAAAGAAGAGCTGAAGGAGGTAAGAAGGAGAGCTGGAGGGGAACGAGGGTTGGAAAGAAGATGTGGGGACAAGAGGAGCTCTGGGGAGCCCCTGAAGGAGCACCTGGGAAGTGGGTTGTGGGGAGGAGGGAGGGAGCCCCATGTCCTCCCCCGTGTGGGCGATGGGAGAAGTGCCCAGGATGTGGCCACTGCAGTCTTGTCCCAGGTCCCTGAAAGGCAGAACTGTCTGTTTTGCTGAGACCATGCTGTTTTGTTGAGGCAGCTTTCCTTCATTCAAGGCACTTGGTGTTGCAGGGTCACCAGAGGCCACCACACCCTGGTGGCTCCTACTGCAGGCACCTCCGTGTTTGGGAAATCTCACAGCTACACAGACTGGCGGGGAAAAGTGAGTTCCTAGCTGCTGGGGCAGCTCAGAAACACCAGAGAATTTTGATCTGGGACACAGAAAAGGCAAAGTTTGCCTGGCTTTGCCTTCCCAAGCAGCTGATCTGGAATGAACTGGAAAGCCCACATGCACGGTTCTCCCCTTTGGCCTGCGCGCATGGGCCTGCTGCCGTGTGAAGCGGGATAGGGGGAGGTGGAAACGCAGCGGTGATTTCCCCTGGTTCTGTTTGTGATTCCAGCTGTGCTTACTTCTCTTTCTGACGGTTGGAGGGAACTGTGACTTATTTGTTCTATCAAGAACACGTTGTTCCTCTTCCTACTTCACCTGTCATTGGATTGCTACAGGGTAGCACTTTAAACATTGGTGGAACAAAGGGGACACCTTAATTTAAGTGTAAAAGAATGCTTTCTTTCTACCTAACAAGTGATAGCTAGCTAGTAGAATCATTTCTTTGCACCTCCCAGCTGTGTGAATCATGATTATTCATCTGAGAAGGAGACTTTGATCCCTCTGCATGTACTTACCAGTTATTTAACTGATACACTCCTGCATGGACTCATGCTGATATGACTTAACTTCCTTCAGCTCCTGCAATCATGATTCCAAATTCCTAAAAACACTGCTGTACTGCTGGCAAGACACCTTTGCTTTGGTTGCAAAGGAAACATGTTCTGTAGCACGGGCAGAAAGAGCTTTGCTTAGGGACAGTCTGATCCCAGCTGTAACAGGATATATCTGGGATCTGGTAGTGAAATACCATTGTTAGGTATCAGGGGACCGCCCTGCTCAGCTGCCCATGAAGTCAGGATGTCCTTAAGGACAGCAAGAATGAGGACTTTTTTTTTTAGGACTATATTAAGTGTCTTCAAAAATAGAAACTTCACATCAAGGCTCATCATGCCTTGACACGTGTTTCCTCCTATGTCCCTTTGTGCCCTCTTTTGTTTTGTGTTTTGGGTTTTTTTAGTGTTTTTTAATGTTTTCCTTTAGTAGAAAATCACTCTTTTGCTTATATTTAAAAAAAAAAAAAAGAAGAAGAAAAAGAAAAAAGCAAAATGGAGAAAAAAAATAAGAACATACCTCTGGCAATTTTTCAGTGTCTGACGCACTGCAGCAGTCCAGCGCTGCCCCATCCCCATGAGTACCAGAGATGGAGCTACACTTTGCCCACGTGCCCTGGTGCAGCTCCCAAGCTCCCTGCAGCAGCGATCCCTCAGACTCTTTCAGCTCTAGAATCTGGATGTCACCTCCTGGCTTCCCAGTTTGGACACCTCCCTCCTCCACGCCACCTCCACAGCAGCACTGGCAGTACTCCCCCTGCACTCCTCCATCACCAGGTAGGAGCCACACCTTTGGCACAGGGGAATATGCCCAGCCCAGGGGCAGACACCCAGGCCTGGCAAGCTCACTGCAGCCTCTTTGTGATTTCCCTGTTCCATAGGGCTGTGCTCCCCCCTGCTGCCCAGAGCAGGGGCTCAGCCACCACCTCGATGTCCCGAACACCCGCTGTGAGGGACAAGAGGTGTTCCTTGTGGCACTACAGCAGGACTTGGGTCATCCTTACAGATGAGGGGCCACGCTTGGCCAGAGGGCTGCAAAACTTGACATGTGCCTCTGAAGGGCTGCCAGGGCTGCAAGCTGGTAGGAACTGGAGAAAGGAGAAGTCGGAGCAGGAGGGTGAGGCTAAAGGAAGAAGCAGCTAGGAGGCCCACAGGAAATGCTTGGAGAGGGAAAGAAAACGAAAAAAAGGAAGAGATGAACAATGCAGAAATCATTTAAAGACACGGAGGCTTGGCATGTTTCACAATAAAGAAAGACATTCAAAGAATTTCCCAAGGCACATTTCAGCACCAGCCAGCACACCTTTCAGGCAGCAGTTCCACTGCCCTTGCAGGAGGCACAAGAATGGAGCTGGCAGGGACTCCTACCCCATCTCTGCTGCTCTGTCACTCACAGCATGCCTCTGTCACACCCAGCAGCCAGCAGTGCCAGCGTACGCATGCTCATGGCCACACTGGAAGATGCTGCCCCTGCTCCCTGGGCCCAGCCTGCTGGCCTCAGTTTTTCCTCTGGAGAAGTTGAAGCACGAGAGGTGAAGTGTTTTTCTCGAGGTCAGCCAGGAAGGCAGAGACAGAACCAAGAGCAGAGCCTTGGTGCTGAGAGTCTCCTCTGTGTGCAAAGGGTAAAAACAGAGCCAAAGCTGCAGTGTGTGGCTGCATTAATCTCTAGCATTCATACCCGTGTAGCTGGAGGTGCTCACTACCTACAGTGCCAGGGCCTTCATTTAAAACATCTGCTTCGCATCACCACTTCAAGCCAAAGGAAACATTCCTGTGCTTCGTCACTGTGTCATAGCCCAGACCTCTATGTTACCAATACTCAACAAATCCCGATCTAAGTTGACCTGTTTTCAGTAACATTCTCTACTGACAGCTATTGTTTTTCCCAAGCTAGCACCCTCCCTCGAGAAATAAAAGAAAAAAAATACAATAACAAAAGCACCAAAACACAAAAAAGCACCGTAATCATCATCATTACTATTATTTAGTGTGGATATGTCATGAGGACTTCCCCTTCAGCTACCCCAAGGAGTCTGCTGGCACCTGGTTGGGGATCTGAAGATTATTTACATTCCAGAGGAATCTGCTGGGAAAGTCCAGGACTCTCGGCGCTTTGAACATCGCACATCTGAGGGAAGGCCATGATTGCTGTAACCTGAGACGGCTCTTTCTGCAGTGTCTGAAGCCCTTGTCCAGTTGCAGATCAGCACCCAGCAAGTTCGTCTGACTCAGGTACATCATAACAACAACAAAGCAAGAACGCAGGTGCTGGCCGTGCACACATGGCTGAGCTTGTGGGGCTGAATCGCCTGTAGCCAGAACCCCTTAGGTCTGCTAGCTGTGTGCCACATACTCAACATTGCTATTGTTATTGTGCTGCCTATAGCTGAGATGCTCCACAGTCATAACATCAAAGGGAAAAAAGATGTTTTATGGTTCTTCCCCACAATCCTGTTAACAGGACGTGTTATCAAAGTGAAGCTGTTTCCTTACAGGTACAGCCCCTGTAGGGAAGTAGGACACACCCCAAAGTGAGCACCTGTGGCCACAGATCCCTGGAGAACGCAGGGGATGCTTCATTAATGCTCTCAGCTACACAAGCACTCAGCTGACATTTTTGTTGGGTCTGACCTGGAGAAATCACCTTTTGTGTGTGTGTGTGTAAAAAAAAAAAAAAGAACAATAAGGTCTATTATCTAGATGAATTGAACAATACCAATTAGTCACCTTTAAAGCTGGCTTAAGAGATTCCCAGCAGTGTGGGGAAAATTTAATTTCAGTGCCTCAAAAGTGGGAGCAAACAGTAACACATGAAGATGTGGTGGAACAGAAACTCAAGAAGGTGTGAAAAGGAAGATGAAAACTGTACGAGAGCCCTTGAGGGCAGGGTTTTGGTGCTGGTGGTAGGCTACAAGGGGAAGAGGACTTGTGCTGGCAGAGGCATGGCAGTTCTTTGCTGAGCATGCACCAGCCTGCTTCCCACGGCTCTGCAGGGGTGAGGTGGCTGCAGCCAGGGCCATTGCCACATCCAGCAGCAACCCGCACAGCCTGGGAGAGCCTCAGGAGCCTCTTCCTATGCACAGATTGACACTTGTCTGGATGTCAGCAGGCCCAGGATGAGGCCATAAGGAACTGCACTTTACTCTTTTTATTTCTGGCTGAGTAACATGAAGAAGGAAGCAAAATTAGGGAAAATGCCCTGTTAGCAAACATGAGCCTATACACGTAGTTTAATACAAGTGCCTAAGGAACAGCCCATACAGCACCAAAACATATATGCTTGCAGGGGAAGCTGGGTTTGCGAAAATAAAGAAGAAAGGCTCTTTACTTTTTAGCTTGCCAGCAGTTTGTTGGCAGATGGTGGCTTCTTGGTATTTCAGCCTACAGAATGGCATGGTTGGGATGAGCTGAGCTGCCCCTACAGAGCGGGGTGCCAGCAGCAGGAGGCACCAGCCATGGGAAGGGCAACTGCCACGTTCTCTGCAGTGAGGGCTGCAGGCTCTGCACTGGTGCCTGGTCTGCTTCTGGAGTGAGCTTTGAGCTGAATCCTGGTGTCTAACATCACACATAGACTCAGAAGAGGCCAAATGGCTGTACCCTTACTGAGCCTCAAGGTGCTCAGGTGTAACGGCAAGCCCCTAGACATGGGCAAGAAAAGCCCAGAGCCTGTTTGTGAGGTTGCTGAATCCTCTTTCCCTGTCCTGGCCTTCCCAGCCTTGTGGGAGATTTGGAAAACAGAGTCCTTCAGTTTGCCTCTCACCTCAATGGAATACAGTTTGTGCATGGAAGCCTGGAATTAACCCCTCCCAGAGCTTCTGCGGGAGTTAACCACACCAGCTCCCCCTTACCTCCCCACGCAGAGCCAGCCAGCCTGCCTCCCAGTGTGCTGGGGCTTCACTGCTGCCAGCTGCTTTTTCCTAGAAAGCCCAGAACTAAATGTCATGGGCACAGCGTAACACACAGAGCAGTACTGGGGCCAAATGCAGGAGCACAGACTGGGGCTAAGCACAATTCCTAGACTGGCATGGGGTGGTTGGTGCCAGCTGAGCTGTGCTTAACAGTGCTGTGGCTGTGGCTTTTGCCAGCTCCTGAAAAAAACACAGACACTCTGCCATGGAATCACAAAACACCCTGAGCTGGAAGGGTCCCACAATGATCACTGAGCTCCCCTAGGCCCCTCCAGGAGGGAGCATAGTGGAGAGCCAGGGAGCCCCCAGTGGACAGGTCCCCACATCCTCCAGGGAAAAGGTGCTGGTGCAAATGGCACAAATGGTTCATTGTGGTGACCTCTTTGGTATGCCAAAGGAAATACGGCAAAGCAGACACAAAAGTGTCCTGTTACTGGATACTAAGCACAGCCTTTTGCATTAGCTATCACTGGATTTTTTGGAGAAGAGTGAACTTCCATAGGACTTTATAAGACTGCCCTTTGGCCGTCTAGCTTGATGCTGCTCTTCCTGAAGGTATAATAATCGTTTTCTTCCTTAACCATCGGAGGGACTGGTTGCAGCCTTAGGAGTGGCTCTTATCTCTCATTGCTGCAGCGGTTGCCCTATGGTCACAGATACCATCAGCTTACCATGTACCTGGAGAGTTGTGCCACTCTGCTGCAGCCACAGGATGTGTTGTAGCAGACATCAGCCAGCTCGAACATGGCCACACGCATGCTGAAAGGGTTGGGAAGACAGGTATTGCAGCACTACAGGGCACCATTAAAATCCACACCAGCTCTTGGGCCTTTGTTCTGGGAAGAGATGTGCTTTCATCTTTGGGCAAATCTGTAGCTGTCTCGGAGAGCCGTTTATTTGTGTGGGCTATGAAGTAATGACTTTGAAGGGGAAAATAAAGCATCTTGGACTTCCCCTTTGATATTTCTATTTAGTTTGCCAATAAGTAGTGGAAGTTTGATACTTCCTTTTATGTCAATAGAGCACAAAAGTACATGGTAAACTCTTGCTTCCATTGCAAACAGTAACACCAAAATAGTGGCACACATTTGAGGGGGATTTCTCCTGGAGGCGCTCCAGGACAATCCCAGCAATCCGCACTGCACTACCTCCCATGGGGCTGGCAGCAAACCATCAAGGACATTCTGTGCTGCATCCATCATGAAAAAGATCGGGGGACTTCGGGTGAACCAGCAGGGGCCTTCTGCTGTAATGCACAGATTTCCAGACAGCTTTGAACCAAGACGTATCTGCACCATGTGCTGAGTATTTTCACTTCTCTCTAGAAAAGAACATTTTAAAAAAACTTGGAAGAGAGAATGTCCTTTCCTTCTTCACACCGTAACCTCTCTCAAAAAGGAAGAAAAAAGTGTGGTCCTGTATCTGCGTGTCACTGCAGGATGAGCTGCAGACCTGTGGTAGTATCTAAATATGGAGTGCTTGCAGCCAGCTTTTCAAGCAGATGGAAACATAACCTCTGTTTCAGCATTTCCTTTAGAGACAGTCAGTTGTTTTTTTTTTTCACATTGCAGAAATTTTGTAATAAATGTCACCGCTTAAAGGGGAAAAGGCAATTACTTGTCTCAAGAAATCTCCCCTTACCATCATTAGAGAAATAATATGCAGAAAGTTTCAAGGAGCTGCTGGGAACCACTTTCCCTTCCCTTGTAAAGAATATTTTATAGACACGTTCTGGCTGTAAATCTGTCATGTTAGTCTGAATACAAATATGATTTGACGGTACCAAAAGATTATACTGCCACATGAGTCTAAAACTCTCATTAGACCCTGACTTGCAGAAAAAGTAACTTCAAGAAGGAATGTATATGTGTATGTCTGAGATTTGTATGGAAAAATATGGAAAATCATTTTTAACTCAAAGTCGCTTCATACTCAAGCCACATACATGAACAATACTGTATTAAATAAGCCATTAACTGATTTCCCTACCCAAACCCAACTGCCATGTGTGATGCCACCAGAACTCTGGCATTTTTCAAGAAGAAAATGATCCTAAGAATTTCCCAGGGAATGCTCAGAGGAAACTGAAGACATTATAATGATGGTCAGCAGATTTCTGACCTTGTCCTTGCACAGTTCTGAGTTATGATTTACCTTCTGGCTTCATTGCTTTCCATCAGAGAAGGATAAGCTTCCTGTGTTAATCATTAACAAAAGAAAACATACTTTTGAGTCCCTTTTTGGATTAGAATGATGTTTATTCACTCCGTTTTCAGCCTTGTGCTTTCCATAAAAGTTTGTGGAAACATTTCGCAGACCTGTAATTTTTCCCAGAAGAAGCTAAGACATCAGTAAAATGTGTCTCAGGAATCCTGGAATTACCTGACATTCCCAATAGCCATACATCATTGCTGAGTGACTCCAGGGGATTTCAAGTGAGAGTAACTGGAACAGCACTAGCACAATGACACACCTTGAAAACAGCATTCACCCTTTGGAGACCAACAGGGACAATACATGTTCTCTTCTTGTTAATGGTTCTGCTTGTTTTTATGCCCTAAATAATCATACTAACAATGAATGGCATTGCCACTGTCGAGGGGTTCCACTTTCTGCAGGTGCATCATGCAGCTTTGACTTTCCCTGTGTACCCATGGACAGTGTTTGTATGCAGTGGCAGGAGAGATTTGCAGGGAGTGGGGTTAAGAGAACCGTTGTAGGGCCCCGCTTTTGGCTTTCCCATGCAGATCTGTGAGTCTGCAGGCAGTGAGATGCAAACACTGGGTTTGAGATTGCTTAGTCTGAAGAAGAGGCTCAGGGGAGACCTTATCACTCTCTACAACTACCTAAAAATAGGTTGTGATGAGGCAGGGGTCAACCTCTTCTCCCAGGTAACAGTGATAGGACAAGAGGTAATGGCTTCGAGTTGCATCAGGGGAGGTTCAGGTTGGGTATTAGGAAAAATTTCTTTTCAGAGTGGTGAGACACTGGCACAGGCTGCCCAGGGAGGTGGTGGAGTCACCATCCCTGGAGGTGCTCAAGAAATGTGGAGATGTGGCACCAAGGGATGTGTCATAGTGGGCATGGTGGGGATGGGCTGATGGTTGGACTAGGTGATCTTAGTGGTCTTTTCCAACCTTAATGATTCTATCATTCTATGATACCCTGCTAACAGGTCTGAGCAAAATGGCCGTTCCCTAAAGTCATGGCCATTGCCCAGGGTGTCACCGACCCTGGTGGTGTTCAAGGAATGTTGAGACGTTGTGTTGAGGGACATGATTTTAGTGAGAACTGTTGGTGATAGGTGGACGGTTGGACTGGATGATCTTGTAGGTCTTTTCCAACCTTGGTGGTTCTATGATTCTATGATTCTATGGTCTGTCTTGGGAACTGTGGTTTAATAATATCACAGGTTTGATTCGATGGCAAAATCACATGAGGTGTTAATAAAGGGCTACAAATGTCTACAACCAAATTTTTGGGAAATAAACTTTCCCAAACTTTGGGAAATAAGTTTTCTAGATCTTCAAAAGTTATGAGTTGTAATATCAGTGTTCTTACAATCAGGGAATTTGCTAAAATCCAGGCATGCTTGTAGGGGTGAAACATGAAGACTTTTGACAACCAAACAGCAAAAGTCACTGAGCTGCTTTCACCTCAGAATGCCACTGAGCCAGGTGGGGCTTCCATGCATTTGGTCTATTCCTCCCCCACCATCACCCTCTTTCCCTGGTACCCTAATGCCAGGCATCCCCCGGGGCTCCCTGGGCACAGGGCCACCAATTCCTCCTTGTCTGGGGACCACAGGGAGAGAAACAAACCCAGAGCCTCCCATCCCCTTAGTCATCTCCAGCAGGTCAGACGCAGATCAAGGGAGAGCAAGAAAGCATTCATCCTCCTGTCCCCTCTCTACCTGCCGTGGTGGGTCCCTGCCTTCCCCTCCCCATGCCCCCAGCCTGGGGCAAAGGGGATAAGGCCTCGCTACCTTTTCAGGAACTGGGATCGTTTTCCATTGGTGCCTGGAGGTATGCACATAATTTTAGAAAATGCATAGGATCCAGTGCCTCAGCTGACCTGATTTTGATTTGTGAATTGGGATTTTTTTTTCTTGGCAGAACTCTTCAGGGAGCTGCAGTGCCCAAATTAGGATAAAAAGGCAAAAGGGACGGTGTGTTCCAGTGCTCTTTTATTTTTCTTCTTTTCAGTTAATAATTAATAGAACTGAAAAATAGAAGTTAAGGAAAATTAGTGGTTTTTTTTTCTTTAATGGAATGCCCACTTCATTCAAAAAATATTAATTTCTCCCAGTATAATTTTCAGGGAAATTACAAGCTTTGATGGAACATTTTTCATTGCCTTTAATGTCTTTCTTAGAAAAAAAAATCTTCATTTTGAGCAATTACAAAACTCAATCTTTTTTTTTTTTTTTTTGAGCAGAAACATTCCCATTAATACTTTTAATCTCTGTCCTGAAGCAGGAAAATATTAAATTTCTTGACAATGTTAATGAGATGGGAAAGACATACCCTGCTCCCATAAATACCTGTGCAAACCCCACACACAATACCACCTCAGAGCGCTGCGGTGGCAGTTCACGGTACCTGCCTCATTTCTTATTTGCTCGCAAGCTTAGTTCCCCACGATCTCAAAGGACAGGAATCCACAAGCTAAGTTTGACCTTGCTGTTATTCTGAATTATGTCATTCTACCGTTGCTGAATTTGGCCCATTATGATTAGAAAGTGTGCTTAGCTGGCAAGGAAATTAGCTGAGCGTATGTGCTTAATTTTAAGCATGCTTTTAATGTTATCCCTTTTCAACAAACCACTTAGACACATGCTTAACAGCCCGTGTGCTTGAAGTTAATTAAGTGCCTAATTGCTTTTCAGAATGTGGGCCTGAATAGGGATGGACTAAAGCGCAGTACTTCGGTTCTCAGTTAAATTGCATCCTAAAAAGCAACCGTTTTTCTAACCCTTCACCTCCCCTTCATCCTTGCTCAATTTATTTCATTCCTGTGCCAGCCAAATCATCCCTGTGTTTGCAGAACAAAAATCCAACCGAAACAAGATCGAGCCTCCTCAGACTAGCCCTAAACATACTTGTAAATAGCTGTAATTAAATCCAGAAATCTAGTAATGTGGCATTAATTAGCCTAATGGAGAACTGAAAGAGAAATGTGGTTTCTGAGGCAGTAAAATGTTCTGCTCTGGAACATGAGGCACACTGATGAAAACCTGGCTCCAGAGGGATCTGGGAAATGCTAACACTTGTCAGGACTGCAGGGCTTGGAGCTTTTCTTGGTGGAAAAATGTTGGCAGAAAATTTAGGTTCACGAGAGGTTTTCCAGAAATGCCAGCAGCCGCTCTGCTTCACGGCTGGGGAGAATGCTGCTACGTGAGCATGGGCCCTGGGCACTAGCCCCCAGCTGCGGGCACCCATCACCCTTTCTTCACCCTGAATTTTGTTCTTATTTAAGCATGTCTTATACCAAGTTACTTATCCCTTCTCCTTGTGGTTTTAGGAGCAGCCCGTAGGGTTGCCCATCAGCCCTCGGAGCTCCCCTGGGAGCACATCAGCTTTTAGAGATATGAACAACTTCCAGAGGGCATCAGTTCTTAGACCTAGCCAGCCTAGGCCTGTGTTTGCTGGTGACAGCTGTTCTTGGGAGCAATGGCACTGAGGTGGCATGAGCAGGTGGTGCTGGATTCGCCTTCTTGGTAGGAAAAACAACAGGATTCCCAGTCAAGTGGTGGAGTCACCGTCCCTGGAGCTGTTCAAGAAATGTGTAGATGTAGCACTGAGGAAAATGGTTCAGTGGGCATGGTGGGGATGGGTTGATGGTTGGTCTAGATGATCTTAGAGGTCTTTTCCAACCTTAAAGATTCTACGATTCTGTTTCTATGATTCACAACACATAACGTGCAAAGCTTACATAGTGCTCAATGAGACCATACAACCCTTCATACAATGTGTGTTCCTGCTTGAGCTTATGCCGTACACTGCAAAAAGTGTTCTCTTACATCCTGTGATCAATCAATAAATTGTATTTGCGCTGTAACATACTGAATGAGCGTATGTACAAAAGAAGATTTCACAGGGTGGAAACTTTGGCAGAAGGAAGTGTGAACTGTCATATTACTGCACTGCAAACACCACAGTGCCCTCAGTTTATTTATCTTCAGAGGAACTGGCGAGGCCCAGAGTGAGTCACAGACATCAGATTATACAAGGAAAAAGCAAGAAGGAAGCTGCCAGAAGCTGGAAGGCTGGAAAATCGTGTCTTTTGTATTTGTAACATTTATCACCATGCAATATCCTGCAGTGTGACTCTAGCCACAAAACTGTAATGGGAGCAAAGAGCAATGAATAAGCTGTACCACCAGAGAAGCTTTTGCTATGACGCTTGCATGAAATTTCCTTATACCTGCCCACCTGCTTGCAGCACTGGTTTGAACCTGAATCCTTGTGGGATCATGAACTCTCCAGCTCTGGAAAATTCCAGGCTGGTTCCCTGACCTGCATTTCCTACTGACTGTAGCAACCCATGCCACAGTTGCCAGAGGAACCTACAGACCACCAAGAAGACCTGCATCAGAAGAGGCTGCAGTGTACCTAGTTGCAGAAGTGGGCAAACATGCACCTACCGGCGCAGCATGCATCTCATGAAACCTGGGCCCATCTGCAGCAAGCAGGCATTTCAGATAAGTTTATGTAAGTTACCTGCACCATGGGCCTCTGTTCCTCATCTCCATAAACTGCCCACTGAGCACCTGAGCTGGCAGACACGTGGCTACTGTTGGTGCCCAGCCCTGTTCAGGATTTAATTTTCCTGGGATCTTGGAGAACACTGAAGAGCTCAGATGGCCTGCAATTGTCTGTCCTATGCACAGGTTAGTAAGGGATCTGCTCAGTGGTGCATCCAGAGGAGAGCCACAAAAGTGATCCATTGCGCTCTGTAACCTCAGCCACACAGCAGCACTCAGAGGCAGTGTTACTGCACTTACTTACATGCACTCCAGCTGGGGAGAAGCAGTGAGGCTGGTTCAGCTGCAGGCATTGCTTGCAATTGGGATACAGTTCTTTGGGGAGCCAAGTGGGTGTGTGGTTTAAAAAGCTGAAAGTTCTCCCAGGAACTGGAAGGGCTTTTCTTTTCTTTTCTTTTCTTTTCTTTTCTTTTCTTTTCTTTTCTTTTCTTTTCTTTTCTTTTTCTTTTTCTTTTTCTTTTTCTTTTCCTTTCTTCGCTTCTTTTAATAAAGACAACGGCAGCTGGAGGCATTTCCTTGAAGCCAGCCCTTGGTGTATTTCTTTTCTTTGCAGGGCTCTGTCTGCAGAAGGTGGAAATGGTTTTCCCCCGCCGCAGGAGAACAAAGCGTTTATGGAGCGGCATTCCTGAGCCGTCTGAAAGTCTGGTTTAATATAACTCCTGTATTTGGCAGGACGCGAATATTTTAGCGGAGACGATGACTGCGCTGAGCAAGCCGCCTACCCCGGCCCCTCGGAGAGCCACGGGGCAGGCCTGCCCAACTCCGCTTCCCGCTGCCGCAGCGCGGTACGGCCGGCAGGGGGCGCTGCGGGAGCGGCGCTGGGCGCTCCTCCCACCCCCGGCGGGTGGTGCCGCCGGACTCCGCTGCGGGACCGTCGGCCCGCGTGTTCGGCGGCGCAGGGGCTTGGGGTTTGAGGCAGCGGAGGAGCTGGGAACGTAGCACTTCTTGCACGGTGTGTACTGTGGTTAGCTCTGGATGGCGGTAGCAGCACGATGCTGCTGTAACTCTTCAGCGAACGGCATCTGACATTCAAACCTCGGGGCCGATCCTCGCTGTGATGCACCTGTGATCACCAAGGGTTTGCACTGTCTGTCACTGGAGAGAATGCACTGCTGCTTTATACATATTGCCAGGACTGCCGGTGCTTGCTGTGGGTCTGGATGAACTGCTCCATCCAGCACATGCCCAGCTGCTCGCACGCAGGTTTTAACTTCTGCTTGGAAACCAGACTGGACACTGCCACGTGAAATTGGTTTTCTCCTAATGCTGTATGGGGAACTTCATAAATGCAAGGAAACCAGAACCACCCTGAGTACTGCTTTTACTTTGCTTCTGAATGGGTTTGTTACAGTCTCGTACACTTCCAGGAAGAAGCTGTTTCTGTGGCAGCGCAGGGCAGAAAACAGCTTAGCAGGAGGCTGGGGTGTGTGAGAGGGTCCCACAGACAGTGGGAGGTGAGGGTATGTGGTGCATGGAGAGGTCTGAGGATGAAATGGTGGAAAAGGGATGCAGTAGGAAGGGGTGGGAGGAGAAGCTGGAAGGCTGAGTTGTAGCCAAGTGTGGAAACTGTGGTAGATGAAGTAGCTGCAGCTGCCATAGTGGCAGGTTGGGTGCATTACTGCCCACACCAGTCTCCTGGCTGTGTCATCCTTGTAGAACTTTATTTCCACGGTGAGGCAGCTCTTTTGTTCCAGTTCCCTGGTACAGAACTGAAGGAGGATCTTGGATCCCTTACTGGTCATTCCTAGTGCTCATGTCTAAGACATGAAAGGAAATGAATTAGCAAGTAGTCTAAACTGCTCCCTCTGTCATACTGCAGAAGGAGGCAGGCTGGTCAGGGATATCAGTAGCTATTCAGAGCAGAGATGAGGCATCCTGATGAAGTCCAGACCTGGATGAGAGAGCTGATCCTTGACCTTCCTTCACCATAGCGAAGTCCACAGGTAGGGTGATAACAGAGAAAGCTAACTTGTGATTTATTCCTTCTGGAAGGAAAGTTGTTCCTGGCTCCGTTTCCCCTTTGTAGACTGCTTATCTGTCCCAGACTGCTCCTCCATACAGCTGCAGGGCCCTGGCATCTCTCAGAAGCTGTGCACCCAGAACATCCCTACCAAAGATATCTGTGATTTGTGAGAAATGAGCAGAGCACCAAGAGGGTGGTCTTACATCCCAGACATCTGCCTTGGTCAGCATTTAATGTCACACCAGTCCAGTTATGACTACTCTTTGAACCAGCGTGGTTTATCTAGTCAGTAATGCTGCAGTGCCTTTTTGAGGAAGAACAAGCACTGTGAGGAACACATGCTCAACGTAGGAAAACACTTCCTTCGTTCTGGGGACAGGAGAATCTCTCACGTGTGTTTAACAGCAGGACCAGAGACTCAAAGGATTCTGCCCCTTCTTCAGAAGCCAAACCAGATATACTCATAAGGTGAATGTATTTTATTGGCATCATTACAGGTGCACTGTCGCATCCCAGCTAGGCAGAGAGGCTATTTCCAAACTGTTGATGCAAAACAAGCTGAAACAACAGCATCCATCAGACTACCAAATTGTCATTCACAAGAAGTATGGAGGCAATTTTTGTTTAGATAAAATTTGCTGGTAAGACAGCAATGAACACGAGATATTCAACGTTCTAATAAAATAGTAATGCTGCAAGCTCAGCGGCTCATAAAACATTTACAATCTGCAGCTAGTAAAGTGCAAACAAGAGATTTAAACACTGCTGTTGCTAGATGGATGGAAACCAGTTAGAAGATTAGCTGGAAGATTATTCCACACAGGTTAGGATGAGGTTCATTAAATGCCTATCAGTTTTCTCATTTGCTATAGCAGACAGAGAGAGCTGTAGGATTGCACCTGTTGAAGTAATGCTCATCTGTGGCTCGGATGTTAAGCCAAACTAGCTCTTCTCCCAGGCTTCTTGTTGCAGTTGCTCAGAGCCCCACGTGTGTTGAAAGGCACTGCTGGTTTCAAGCACGGAGCACCTCTTCTTTTGCTTCTCTCATCTCCTTACATCCAGAGTTTTTAGGGGCCATATTTGCATGTTGTATGTTCCCATTCATTGTATGTGATCATAATTAGGTCCCAAGCTTGGGTTCTGGAGGGTGGGATGAGGAAGGAGGCATGGTGGGGAGCCCCAGGGAAGTTCAAGGTAAGTGATATTATTAAGGATAAATACAGTTAAGTCAACTTTGCTCACTTTGGACCCTAGTAAAAATTACTCACCAGGCAGATAATTTTACCTGCTGTTTGTTTGGCTTTTAACCTTTGTTCTGATCCCATTCTATCATTGGCAATGCTAAATTGCTATGATTACTGTCATACCTAAGTGCTTCTGTGCAACTCCTTTGCAAATTAGAAGTTAAATGCAAAGTATTGGATAAGACAGGGAAAACCCCAGATGCCTTCCTTTGCAGTCATTCTGATTCTTTTCTAAACAATTTTTTTTTTGTGTAAAACAGTCTTTGCCTTTCGTTCTTAGCTCTTAGCCTGTACAGTGGGGATCATTCACTACGCTACTCTGCTTCTATTAACTCTGACCCACGATCATTCAATCTGCATTGTAAGATGAAACCCTGGAGTTTTCTGGACCACTGAATGTGTGAGAAGCTGGACCACAAAAACAAACAAACAAAACACAGACAAAAACAAATAGTCAAAGCCAAACAAACAAAAATGAGAGACAGAGAGAGGAGAGGTGGTGGTGGTGAAGTAGTAAATCTGCTGACAAAAAGGTCCTCTTGCCCATGAGCAACGTAGCCCTGAGAAATGGGTAATACAGGAAACAGCAGTATTGAGCTTGGGATTCAGTGGTGAAACCCTCATGGTGCTGACGTTAATTATTGCTGCTAGCCCTTGCTACAGGCTATATCTATTATGAGCTGTAGAATTTCACCTTATATACGTGATATTCTCACAAATGTTAACATAGGTTTTGACTGGCAAGGTAAGACTTGTCTGTACTGTGAGTGGCAAAGAAAGGCTCACAGAAGTATTTAATTTGATCCTTGTATTTGAGAGAGACTTTCAATTCAGAAATACATAGTAAAGTCAGTAAATCCTCAAATGGGAGCCAGTGAGCACACTCCTGAGAGCAATGGTTGAAGAGCAAGATCCATGGTTTTGAGGCAGTGAAGGTGAAAGCCTGGTGACTTCAATTATAGACAGCAAAGAAGGAAGAAGTCCTATCTTTGAAAACAAGCATGGAGCCTACTTAAGATCGAAGACGATCAGCATTTCAATGGATGAAGTTATTCATGAGATTTCTCCAAGGTATTGCATTACATAAGAGTTGAGGTTGCTAAGGGATAGACATTTCTGCAGTATTTCAGATGACAGTAGAAGAGTGGTAAAGATTGCGTCTGTACTCATAAGGAAGCAAACTGGCAGAGGTAAAGCAAGCAGATGTACCAAAGGTGAAATTATAATAATGTAACAGAAATAATTTCAATGACTGTGATGGCAGTAAAGTTCAGGCTTTGAGTGTTCTGTAGTTATTACTGGCTTAATTCCTTTTAGGAGTTAGAACTCTGAAGGGGAACATGAAATAACTTGTTGGCTGTAAATAATCTTTCTGTTTATGGACAGTGGAAGGCTGATAATACAGAAAGTCAATAAACCTTAAACAAATTTAGAAAGTAGCTTCTTAGGCTGAAGATTTTGAAAGTAGCATAGCTGAAGTTCTCATTGTAGCATCTCAGAAACATCTGTTTTAGAGGATAAGAAAAGCCTTGGAAAAATCCAAATGCACGTATTAGTAAGAAGTTCAAGTACTTCTGAAGGTCAGTACAGACCTTACAATTTTCCTCTCATGCAGCTGGTCACACTCTTAGAAAACAATGAAAAAGGGAAATACATATGAGAAGGAAGCAGACCACTAAGGAAACTGTGAATCTCTGTTATTTAAAAGTGCTAAAGAACTGAACTGGATTTTGTTCCAGTTGTTGAAAAGTGATTGTCATGAAAAATGAAATGAAAATGTAAATGATGTTTTTCACATAAAATTTTTATTTTATTGTTTCCAGATTTTTCATAAAATACAAAAAAAAAAAAAAGAAAATATTTAAATAATGTTTCCAGATTTTCGGAAACTAAAGTATTTTACCCCAAATAGAATAATTTTTACTGAGTCCTTCAAAACTTCATGTTGCATTTGATGCTGCACTTTCTGCTTTTATAGAAAAACAGAAGCCATTTTTTTCAGTAAGAAGTGTGGTTGAAAATAAGCAAAATGAGCAGCAATTTTTTTCTAATATTATGGAAAACAGGTCTTTTGGCCTAGTCTAGTTAAGGGCAGAGCAGACAGAATGGTGAATTCATTTGTTTCAGCTGCATATTCTGTAACTGCGTGTTGAAATTACAGTGTCCTGTCACCAAAACCCAGTACATCTCTCCTGCTTTCAGGATTCAAGCTAGATCTCCACTGTTACACAATGATGTGTAAATCTATCAGTATGTTGAGCTCCAGTTCATGGGTGCCTCCAAGAAGCATTAGTATAAATAACTTTACTCTGTGGAACTCAACAAATCACTTTTGAGGCTTGGATTGATTAATCAGAAATGCCCAACTTAAGCAAAGTGAGGCACTAGTTTTAATGATGATTCAGCCCACTGAAGATTCTCTCTTGCTGGAGGAGATGTGAAAAGTTCCGATGTTTGATTTCAGTGCAATCACCCCAACCCCCCCACCCTGCCATAAGCTGGGCTGGTTTTTAGTGATTTCAGTTCTTAAGTTGTAGAAGAGCGATGAAGAGTTTTTTTTTTTAATTTCTGTGTTTCACATAATGCAAAACTGCCCCAGAAATTAGAGGCAATAGTACCTGGCAGTTCAGCTTAAACAAGGGCAGTGGGACTAACCCCATGAAAGACTACTTTAGTATGATACCAATTCATTACAGAGATTACCAGTGAAAAGCCTGTGTATGTGCTCTAAACACTTCACATTTCTCTGGGCTCACTGATATCCGATTGTCAAACCATAAAGCTGTATCTTATGCTCTTAGCTATTATTATTGCTGCTATCAATATTATTGATATTAATCAGAGAGAAACTTCTGGTATAGGATGTGACAGAGTAATTCTGATTTCATCCTAGAACAGCTTTACACAGCTTCCTTTTGAATGAGTGATAATTTTTTCATTGACTCAAGTGAGCGTGCATAAAGGCCCCCTTTATAAGCAGAATGTTGCTAACCTATAGTGGTGAGAGTTTGCCTGCTCTGGTTAGGGAAGGCAGGCTACCTGTGTAATTATATCCTTAGTGAGGCTGCATAAAACTTCTATTGCATTTAATTCAACACAAAACAATTTCTATATTTCATGTCATGGGTAGGAATGAAAATGGAGATAGTTCATCAATGCTGATATGTGATATAAAAAGATCTGAGAAGCCAAGGGTATGAGAGTGCATAAAAATGTTTTGTGTCCTGACCAGTACATTGCTTTAAAAAAATTTTACAATCAGCCCCAATTGTTCATTCTTCCCATGCAGAAGATACTCACATATTCATTTTTAAAAGGGCAAATCAACCATAATTCAGTTTATAAACTGTGAAGCTGGTTGTGAATGTCTGGATGAATATTCATTAGAATCTCTTAATCTGCCATCGACTGTGATTCATTAGGCATATGTAAATATCACTCACTTTAATTGCCCCTAAACTGACTTAACATAATATTGTCATTAGCAAATTATTAGTTATTTGTGTAACTAATGGTACATTATGGTGTACACGTTAAATCATCAAATATATGATTACAATTATGATGATAGTTTATGCTGGGTGCTTTGTAAACTATTTGATGAAATATAATGGAGCCAAATCAAATCTGGTATGTTAATAGGACAGTTGCAGAACTTTATTATTGTGTTTTTACACCTTGGTGACTGCTATAATATGTGAGCCTTTACCCCACCCAGTGCTCTGATGGATTGTAGATTGCCTTTACTTTCCATATCAGAGGCTGCAATGACATTCACATGCCTGTTCACCTCTTGTTTTACCTAATGAACTCAGTTCCAGTTAATTATTGGTGGAAGTACCCTAGGTTGCTGTGGTAAGGCCTTTTAACCAAGTGGCTGGAGGATGGAGCAGAGAAATTGGGTGGTGAGCGTGGGGTGGCAATGGGCCTCTTGGTCAGGAAAGCTGGCACTTGGTGGCAGCAAGGGGCAGGCCTTCTTCCAGTGCCCCTAAACTTTTTAACAATCTGTCCTCTATTAATTTATTTATTTTCTGCGTCTTCCCTGCCTCCTAGCTCACTGCCTTTTACTTGGATGTGAAATGAGAACTCCTGCCACGGTTGTTTGACCATCTCACCCTCCAGCATTTCCAATAGCTACGTATTGAGCAAGTACCATTAAAGAGGCCAAAGATAAGATATGATGGCAAAGTCTTTAATGTTCTTAAAAGGTTACTACTTCCTAGACTAGCTAGACCAGTAGTAGGAGAAATATGTTTGTGTTAAAGGAATACAGGGTATCCTCAAAGGCTTACAATACGTCTAGGTCCTGAATATCATGTTTTTTATGGGACTGTAAATGTTTATAGACCCAGGAAATTAAGAAAGGTCCAGTGCCTGTTGGCACATACTCAAGGTGCAATTAATAAGTCAGACACTTTATTTCTTCAGAAAAGAGCTTATTAAGCCACATTGCAAATGAAAATGCAATAGGTACAGATCTAATTGCAAACGGAAACGTGAAGGAGCACTCTGCATCACTGGATGGTTCCCAGTTCTCCCTTTGGCCCTGCTGCTGTGCCTGAGGCCTGCAGACCTCACCTTGCCTGCAGGCAGTAATCGCTGGTGGCCATTTGTACCCAATCCTGGTCTCAAGCGAAATAGACACAGCCAGCTCATGACTGTGGGAATATTTTGTACATTTTACAGGACCGCTGCTTCTCTGTTTAGTTTCTTTGCTCTTTGGTTAGTCTTGCGGTGAAGTTCACTGGGACTGATGTTCATCTTGGGCCTCTTTCAAAAACCTCATGAATGTTGAGGGAACTTTTCCACTGAGGTCAAAACACTTTGGGATAGATCATAAAGCATCACTTTAAAACAACTAATGGACAAAAAGCCTTGGAAACAGGTGTTGGAGTTGCAAAATGGAACTGTCACGTCAAAAAAAATGGATCACAGTGCTTTATTTATGTGCAAGGCTGAAGGAACTTAAGTACATCTGTGACCTTACATTGATTTGGTTAAAATAGTGCAAAAAGCACATGGAAATTATTCTGATATAAACCCAAACTGTATTGATTTCATGTAATTTGGTTAGAAATAAGCTTATTCTGAGCTACGGAGAGCAAAATCAAAGACCTCTCATGGGACTGCATACTAATTTAACGGAAATAGCCCATATTTGTATGTAGACATTCCCCAAAATTTGCACTTAGCTGGTGTCACGTGAGATCCCACTCCCAGCATGCAGCAGACATTTGTAACCAATTGAGAGAGTTCAGATACTGTTCAGTGTATATTTGCAAGAAATTCATGGCAAATTAATTGCAGAATAATTCACATAAATTATTGTTTGGGTAATTTTGAATAATGAATCAAGCCAGAGAAAATGACACGTTATTACATAATTTGTTCAGTCCTAATAGAAACATTAATAATGCTCAATAAGGGTAAAATAAATTGCACTTATAGATTGCTTAGCCCTATCTCAAACCTCCCTGAAGGCAGTGGGAAGACTCCTCCGTGTCTACTACAGGCAGAACACAAAGGAAACAGAGAAGGGGAGGATGGTCTAGAAGATGGGCTGTGGTAACGAATGTATTTCCAAAGCAGATATAAACGTCAGTGGGCAGACAGCTCTTCAAGGAGGGCAGCTAGTAAAGCGACAGGCAGTTCTGTCCCTTGAAGACCCCAAACCAGAGCCTGCTGAGCTCTGTGCCTAGGACTTAGGCAGCCTGCTCCTAAGGCCCTACAGGTTTCTCCAGGGTGGAGGAGGAAGAAAGAAAATGGCCCTGAGGGTCATGCATTGTGCTGCTGTGCAGGACCCTAGTCCCATTTCTAGCTCTGTCACTGCAGTGCTGGAAAACCTTGAACAAATCAGACATTGCTGCAACTCTTGTCTAGCAATCTTTGACAGTTGAGGAAGAGGCACAGGCTGATGGATGCAAAATACTGCATCTTCTGAGATTCCCAGTGATGGCTGTGACTTGCACATCTGAAATAACCTTTAATTCCTCCCTGGCCAATTTTTTAAAGAGTCTTCTCCCTGTGGGGGATCAATTTGCAGCCCTACAAATGGTTGTATGGATTCCACAGAAGGAGAGGGTTTCATCAGCGCAAGGACAGGGTCTGAAATCTCTTCCAGGGTAGATACGTGGGGCTACTTCGTAGGAGGCCTTCTTAATCAAGAGCGCAGATAAAAGTGAATTGACTGTATCTGAGTTCACACGTAGGACAAGAAGTTTGCATTGATGTTGGTTGTTAATTAAAAAGAAAAACAAAGATATGATGTTTTTATTATGTTAGAGCATTTGAGTTTCTGGTTAGAATTCTTTCTGGTTAATAAACCACCTGCCAGATTAAAATGTGATAATAATAAAACCACTGTAGTGTGATGATTAAATACGATGTAAGGTTGATTTTAAGTATGAGTGCTTACAGCACCAGTAAGAGGTACAAGCCTGAAAAATGTACTAATCAGTAGGGAGAGAAATGTGTAGAAAACAAATATGTAAGACAGGTAATGTAAGACATAAATGGCTTGATGAAATTGGAGCTTTAGAAGAAATTCTCCTGAGGTGATCCAGTATTCTGCTGGGTTCCTGGAGTCTCTGGGCTGGGTTAATAAAATAAATTAGATACCTTGAAGGCAAATATCACTTTGATTCCAGTAAGAGCAGTGTGTTAGCTCTGTTTCTTGCTTCCTGCTAAGGAAGGTGTGTGAGTTTCTGCAATGTTTTCAGGTTGTGTGGCACACCCTTATTCATCTGCTTCCTCCTGGAGGAATAATATTTGTAATACATTCATTTTGTCTGGATGGCAGGGCTAGCTGCGTTCCTTGAGGAAGACTCAAAAGGCTGATACAGTTTAAGCAGAGATTAACATTTACCTCTTGCACATGGAGAGGAGCTGAAGTCATTAGCCACTTCCTCCTCTCCTACCTATCTCAGGGGTGAGGAAATGTCACTGGAAAACTTATTTGGAAAAAGGGACCAGGTTTGAAATCTTCAAAAGCACTGATAAGCCTTTAAGAGTGTGTTTGAAGCATATCGTCTGCAAGAATTGTCCCTCTCCAGTGTTAAAAGCAATAGAGCTAACACCATCATGGTACTTCTTGGAGGAAGCATTTCTATGCTGTGCGGGTGATGGAGCACTGGCACAGGTTGCCCAGAGAGGCTGTGCAGTCTCCTCCTTGGAGACCTTTAGCAGCCGCCATGGTGCTGGGCACCCTGCTCTGGGTGCTCCTGCTTGAGCAGGTGTTGGGCCAAGTGACCCCCAGAAGTGTCTTCCGTTCTCAGGCATTCTATAAGTCTATGAAATGTTAAGTCACTACAGAAAGCAAGTGTGGCAGTCTCACAGAAGATGATGTATATCTCCCTTAACTACATCCACAAGCACTTGCATAGGCTGAATCTGAGCACATTTATTGAATGCACAGTGCCAGTACCTCAGCTGTCTAGAAGCATTTGTATCCCATGTAGAGCCATGGAGGACCAGGGAGTCAGGTGAGAGCTGGGGGGAGGAGGAGAGATTGGGTCACTAAAGGAGGATATGTCCTGAGAGAGCAGACCTTGGCAGGTGTTGTGCTTGCAGCTAGGGTCTCCCAAACGTGTTTCTCAGTGAGTAAAATCAGGATGATATTTTCTTCCTTTTGTAAGGCACATCTTTCAGATCCGTGGGTTAAAAGTACAGTATTACTGCTCATTATTATAATGATCCTTTTTGTTAGTACACATGGATAAACATCTAACTTCAGGTTGCTTTTAATGATGAATTCTTAAAGTGGCAATGCTATGGCTTCCACAGTCTCTACAGAACTTGCCATTAATCTAAGAAATTAAGAACTCGCCATAAATGCATGCCCATCAAGGAAAATTTGCACCAGAGCTCACTCACATTGTGGTTTGTGATAAAATCTTTTGGGAGGCAGATTGCAGGCCATGTAGAAACAGAGAGTGTGCCACCACGACCACATTGCTTACCCAGCCTGATCACACAGAACAAGGAGACTGTGTGCCCAGGGAGTTTGAATTGCGCAAAATAAAAATCCATTAAGTTGCAATATATTTAAACCCATAATTACTGCAGATTAGAATTCAGCGGAGAACTTTGCATAATGCCAAGGGCTGACCTTTTTCTGAGGTGCTCTGGCCTGATTGTTAGGACCTTGTAACAAATGCCTAGTGCCATTTAACGAAGGAATGACATATCTCTGATATGCAAATTTTTACAGCACAGCAATTAAGCGGTTTAGAATTTTACGACAGTGTTTGGACTTTATACAACAAAAAAAGGGCCAATAAAGGCCTGTGATGGATGGGCTAATCCCCACTGGAAATATACCATGTAATCTTGTAGAGACAATGCATTATGGATAGCATTGTGATTATTGGTCGCTAATATCTCCCCCCTCCTCCTCCCACTCCCAGCCACGATGAAGCTGCATGGCTGCCACATTGTCGGGGGCACAGGCCTGGGATACAGATGGGGAAGTTGGGCCATTGCAATCTGCTGCACGCAAGGAAGACAGAGAAAAGGGGACTTGCAGCGAGGCAGCTTGTCAGCAGGGGATGAGGCTGGGGGCCATATGCCTCTCTTCTTCTCCCTTCTGTCACCGAGCCTGCTGCCGCATCCTGCTGTCGGGGGACACTTTAATGATGAACACACTTTAAACAGTTTTGTTTACCTAGTCACAGCTTTTCCATGACAGAGTCTTAATTAGATGCCTTGGATTTCTGTGCTTCCATCCACTCGTCTGTCTGTCCGCACGGTAGTGGGTGCTGCTGGTGGTGCGGCCGTGGTCAGCAGTGCTCAGCCTCACCGTTCCCCCCACCAGCCACAAAGGGCAGATCACTTTTACTTCACGTGCTGCTGCTTATCACTACCATGTGAAGCCTGCTGCAGCGCTGGCAGAGGTGCTCCTTACTGTGCCTGCATTTCACACGCAGAATTTGCTCGGTGTGAAGTGCAGCATGGGAGCTGTGAGAAATTTCAGCTGGAGTAAGAGGGGATGCACCTCAGCTGTGTAACAGCCAGACAAACACTGGGAACTTCAACTCCACTGTTAAATCATCTTCTAAAATTAAAAGAAAAAAAACCATCTCCAATTGCTATTTGAAGTGCCAAAATAATTTAAAACTTGGGGTCACTCTCTTGCTATTTGCTCACTAAGAGCGCAAAATAAAGCTTGATTTTTTTTCCCCTATTTTTCCTCCTTAATCTTAATCTTAACCCTTGATTAGATCTGCTGCTACAGTACTTTCTGCTTTGAAGAAGGGAGTAGAGGATGTTGAAAATGGATTCTGTCGTTTATTTAATGTTTTCTATAGGTGATGATGAATTCCATCTATATATCCAAAGTTAATAAAGATAAACTAGAAAAAAACAAGTCTGACTTCTCTGCCCATTCAGTGGAAAACCCCTTGGCAGGGGGGTTCTGGGAAGCAAGAAGAGCATGGGGATTCCCTAGCAGGGACACTTGACCTGGGAACCCTAGGGGCAAGGAGAAGAGGAGGGGAAGTTGATTTGCTAGGGGCTGTACTCTTCCTCCCTCCAAGTGTGACTGACCCCTCGGAACTACAAAAAGCAGAACAATTTCTGTGGAAGAAGCTGTTTCTGTGCTAGCTCCCAGACTCCTTCAAATCTCAAGTATCTTGAAACCAAGATACTTCTGAACCCAGAGTGGAGGGATAATTCCAGTCTTAAGAAAGAAAATGTAGCGCTATGTAGAGAGTTTATTACAGGATGTGCCAAAATAAAAATCTCATGTAGCTGGTGGTTTGAGAATAATGGCTTAGCAGATACAGATTGAAAAAGCTTGAAACTTTAGAAGTTTGGGTCTTCTAGAATTATCTTTCTCCCTAAGGTGGTGTACATTGCCCAAGACAGTCCATTTCTCTCTACAGCACTGTGGAGTTGATCAAAGGAAAGAAAGCACTTCCAAGCAGTGAGTCTGTCTGGCTTTGCAGAAGTGACATAAAAGAAGGGAGAAAACTCTTACAATCTTCACATCTTAAAGTGTGGCAGGACATGCAGAAATGCAGGCTCTCCTAGGACAGGTGAGAGGCTATGCTAGGAGAAGGGTGAGTGAATCACCTGAGCAGTTCTTTCCCATTCATTTCTGTGAGGAAGAGTCTACTGTGATGGGATAAAAAGATCACAGGCAGTTCAGTCACGTTGTTGTTGGGAGATCTTGACCATTTTGCCTCCTTCAGCCTCCCTGTACAACCTTGTACTTGGGAAATGCCTAAACTCCACTGCATCACTCCTCATCCATGCAGTGTGGGTACCTTACCACGGTCAACTGACCATGCTGTGTGGGGCACCACTCACTACCAGTTACAGCTCAACGTTCCCACAATGGCAAATCTGTAGTAGTGAAGCCTGGGAGCAATTACTCATATCTAATTTCTGATGCTGAATGGAGATGGAAGAACCTGGTGATACTCAGTGTTCAGCACAAATACTTAGTGGCACCAAAGCCATAGCACTGATGGGAAGTCTTCCCCCCATTTCCATCCAAGTGTTGGTACAAGAAATGCTTGTATTAACACTGTGTTACAGCTTTATCAATACTAGCAGAAAGGAATCAGAGGGAATGGTGGGTAGTCAGTTACAGAAATGGTGGTACTTAACCATGCTGTCCAGTGAGTTCCAGGATAAGACTGCCTTGGAGATGTTTTTAAGATGATAACAAAAGGAAGTTATAAGATTATTCTCAATTATTCTCTTATGTTGTGAAGTTATAATATACACATTAAACCCCATGAGAAGATCGGAACCCCATGAACAGAACGGAACAGTCCTGTTGGAAGGAACCTTCAAAGATCATCAGTACAACTGCCTGCCCACTTCAGTGCTAACCTAACGTTAAAGCATATTAATGAGGACATTGTCCAAATATAATCTTTTTCCTGAGTCTAGATGAAAGTAGGCTGTGGAGAGATTAAATTTATGGATAATCTGGGGACAGACAGGTATGTTCAGGAATTCAATTGAAGGTTTTTCACTAAGTGTCAAGACTATGGACTGAAAAGATGACACTTTAAAAAAACATCCAACCCAGGTTGGATGTTTAAAAAACATCTTTTAAAAAAAACATCTTTAAAAAAAATCCAACCCAGGTCTGCAAAGGATCAGGTTTCCTGAAGGCATTGCTAAGGTTGAAAGCTCGCAAAGTGACTTATGGAATTTTGTTTTCAAAGTCGCAGTGATTCAGCCATGGAAGTTTTCTGAAGCCATCACATGAGATTACTTCTTTGCTTTAAACTACCTAGAAAGACAAATAGAAATTAAAATTAAAAAGAGAGAGAGAGAGAGATTTCCAAAGAACTGCCACTGTTAAGTCACAGGTTACAAGGTGATGTACAGCATTATAAAAAGGGGAGATTGTTCATTTTGGTAATTTTCTTCTAATAAACCATAATATACATACAAATCTGATATCTACAAAGAAATTGTACACCTGCATCTTCAGTTAGCATTGCTTTGTATTTGTGATTCTTTCATTTTGAAAAACTTCATAGCATCACAGTTTTCTTCCTTTTCTCAAGTGTGCATGAACTTAATTGCTTCTATGGCCTTGAAAGAGAGAAATGCATACGGGTGAAATGGGTTAGAGAAATCAGACCAGAGACAATTTCAGTGCCGCAGGCCTCGGGAAGTATTTCCTATTTGAATTATGAACAATATAATTTTAAGCATTATCACAAAACAATGTCAGTTCTGACTATAAACACCATCTGTCATTTCAGTATCTGAATTACTGTGTTGGCACATGGTCATACCAAAACAGTGTTGTGCTTTTTTTAGGACTAGACTGTGATCACCAGTCCCTCTTATTTCTAAGACTGCATGCCTTTTTCAGGGTGACTAATGCCCAGCTCACTGAACAATTCCTAGAGGCAAAAGAATCCCAGCACATAGTCACTGGTATAATTTTCCACTTGAAAATAACTGACGGTTTGGTCTTTGCACCTGTCTGGCCTTGGCTTCTCACTAATTATTCCTCTCTTCCATGCCACTGCCAAGTCGGTTGCACTTTGTCACCCATCACAAGGTGTCCAAACTGTTGCATCCTGCCAGCTGGCTTTTCCACTTCTCAGTTCTTACACTTCTACAGCTTCCATAAAAGGCTTTATGCAGTTTTTATTTATTTTAATTAATTTTATTTTAAGAATTCTGCTAGTGTTATCATCATAGCAAATGGCTATCTCCAGTTTTGTGACTTTGTGTCAGGTGAGTGTTTGGCTTTCTGTAACAATCAAGTTACTCTGTGATCTGTATAGGCATCCACGCTTCCCCTGCGTCATGGGGGTTACTAATCCCAACAGCTTCTCAAGGTTCCTTCCAGGCTTATACTTTGCATAGTGATTTCATCCTTCACCATTCACGAAGCTGAAGAAAGCAATGATCATCATCATCATTACTCTTTTGTACTTCTTCACATGTGGTGTTAGCCATCATAACACCTCAGTACCTTCAAAAGACACTTTTTCCTCCTCGTGATGTCCAGCTCAGACCTCTTTTGCTTTGCAAGGGCTTCACCAGGTGGGTACTGAATGCTGCTGGCTCTGTCAGGGAAGAATACATTCTTTGGCCTCAGTTCTCTTTGGGGTTGGGAGAAGGGAATTAAAAACACCAGATGAGCATCATTCTCCCCCTCCCCAAAGTACAAGAGCTCTGCTCATCTTCCAGGTCACTAGGGGAAAAGGAAAAGAGAATGAATCCAGTCCTAAAGAATCAAGCAAAGCTCCAGAAAGGAAGCTAGCTATTTCAAAAAGAGGTGTGATTGCTCAGATAAATTAACTTTTATTAAGGGTTATTAACATGTGTTAATGCGTGTTAGACCATTACCCACCTTGCCATCCTGAGAATAACAAATGCCTAAAAGGAAATCTAGGAAAAAAGACCAAAAAGTCTGGGGCTTTCCAGATCCCTGAGAATATTAATACCTTTTGTTTTAAGAATAAGCAAATATCAGATAAGAGGAACAGTGTAAAGAGATTAAATAGGTAGCACTTCTTTCTGTAATGGAAAGAAGGATGGCAAACCTAGCATTAACCTGAGTTAGGTTCTCTCATAATGGTGTGGTAGTCAGAGGAATTCATGTGGATTTCATTATTATGGGAGACTGCATGAGAACCTGCAAAATAATAACACAACTAAGAGCAGCACCTAGGGTTACAGAAACAAAAATTAAAATAAGCATGAATTTCTAATTCAGGACATAAAGTAACATCTAAATCACTGCAACTGTGAAATATCTGTTTAGTGAGTAAACTCCAAATTTTTCTTCAGACTTTTTTGTTCCTTTCTCACATGTTGGTTGTTGTGAAAGGGGGGATAGGGGGTTACAGCATCTGATAATCTCATCCAGTTTAATAATCTATGTGTACCTCTTGATTGAATTTGGATCTGTTCATTTTTCGTATTTGTGTGTCATTCTGAAAGAAAAATCAAAAATGTTAATACCTCGGTGGTTTAGGGCAGGCTATTACAAGTATCTGATTCTGGTGGTAGAACTCAAAAACTCAAACACTATCCAATCTGTATGTGCTGGGGAGAAAGGGAAACAGATCTGTCATCGTTTTTATTAGTACAAAAATGGAACAGGGCTGGGGACTCTCTCTTGTGAGAGATGGGATGTTGCAGCCCAAGGAGACAGCACAAATATTCATGGATTTAGCCTCCATTACCACTGTGCAGAGTGCCACAGCCGGTTCTTATGCTTGTGAATCTTTCTGCACCTCACTCTGCCTACATCCACCCTAGCTAATGTTTGCCTGGCTATATTGCCCAAAGCCAAGGGTATCATTTTTAATGGACGTGTTTCCTAAGCCTCACCTCTCCCTTCAGAAGTACATACAGGCAGTACATTTACTGAACAAAATCTAGGCAAAACTCCTTCAGAATAAAAGAAGCCTGGTTTATTGATAAAACCATCTTCAGATAGGCTTTGAAGTATATGAAAGCAGGGACCTTCTTTCAGTCTATTTATACTCAACTGTAGAAGCTATAGAATGGCAAAAATATCAGATCACCCATGCCAGAATCTAAATACTAATACTAAATACTAAAAAGACTAACTTCTAAATACATCTAGCCACTATTGACACTACTGCAGCAGGACCCAGAAGACTTATCATAAATGGCCGTCAGTTTGTTTGGTGCTGTATGAGCACAAAGAAAAAAGGGTTTCCTGCTCCATGTGAATGCAAGTAAATCTCAGTGTTGGCGGTAGCTTGAAGTGGGCCTAAATTTGCTTGAAGAAGTGAGGAATAGGCAAAGGAGCCTGACACCTGCCAAGTGGGGGACAAGGGGATATCCTGCATCTGGCAGGAGCACGATACCTTGTGTAGGACGTTAAAAGAGCAGTGAGCCTTACAGGATGTGGTAAGGCAACATCTGCTCTGAGCTGCTCCTCAGGCTGCTACAGGGCATTTCAGAGAAGCCAACCTGCTGCCCAAAGGCACAGCTGGCACCAGGTTCGGCTCTGTTGCTTCTCAGGGAAGGGCACCAGCCGGGCAGTGAGCAATAGGGATGGGGCCCCACAATGGCCAGGGAGTTCGGTGGTGCAGCCTGCACAGAGCATGTGGAGGGATTTATTTTCTGCATGATGATGTTCCAGCCTTGCTCCACAATATCATTTGTGGTTTTACTCTGAGTAGTACTTTGGATCAGTGAGGACGAAACATCTGCTCTTGTTGCTGCAAAATGTAAAGGTGTTTTTGCAGTCAAGAATGTGCTTATTAACAGCTTACAAAGTCCTTATCAGGACTAGCCCAGAAGGCCATGCAGCTTTGCAGAAGCTTCTTCTTACAACAGCCCCTGTTAGAAATCCTTTGAAAGCAGCAGCTAAAGAGATTCCCTTGCAGAGAGGGTGAGGATTGTTTTTAAAGTTTTATCATGCTTTACCCTGACAAACCCTGCTAGATGATAGCAGTAACACAGCATTTTGCATACACTGGTCCTCCCAGGATACTGCTGGCACCAGGAGTGTGCAGTGGTGAGGGCTTTGGCAGGGAATTCACTGCAGTTCACTGCAAAAACAGGAAAATTAGCAAAGTTACAGCCCAAGAGACAGGGAAGTAAAGCTGAACTCAAAGGTTGGGATTTTAGTTACAATATTTAAGAATGTGTTAGTACAAGGAAAACTGAAGGCAACACTGTGTGCAGAAGTCCTCCTGATGTCAGCAGCACTGAGCAAGATGATAACAGCAGTGGAAACACCAGGGGAAACAGCATTTTTTCTTCTTGATACTTAAAAATATAGGGTGAGAAAACCACCTTAACCCCTAAATGTTTACCTGTCCTCAAGCTGTCTCACATACCTGAGCCCAGTATGAGCTGTGCAGTGTGCAGCTCCTTGTTCCTAGCTGAATGCATATACTTGACATTAGATTTAGAACCATAGAATTGTTTGAGTTGGAAGGGACCCTTAAAGGTCATCTGGTCCAACTCCCCTGCAATGAACAGGGACACCTACAGCTAGATCAGGCTGCTCAGCATCCCCTCCAGCCTGACCTTGGATGTCTCCAGGGATGGGGCATCCACCACATCTCTGGGCAACCTGTTCCAATGCCTCACCACCTTTATCATTAAAAACTTTTTTCTTATGCTCAGTCTAAATCTCCCCTCTTTTAGTTTGAAACCACTTCCATTTGTCCTATCACAGCAGACTCTCCTAAAGGGTCTGTCCCCTTCCTTCTTATAACCCCTCTTTAGATACTGAAAGGACCTCCCTTTTGACATTTAAAACAATGACCTGTGCATCATCTGCGTGTAGCATGAAAGCTGAAGGAACCTATGTGGATAAGCTGAGTGTAGCTGGTGAAGTGCAGGACTTTAGTCAGACATAATGCAAGAACGGTGTCAGCTGGCTGAGTTCTCAAGCAGCTGGAGCTCCAGCAGTTCTAACAACAGGGAAGTCTGATCCAAAGCATACCTTCGTCATAGCTGCTGTGTATTCAGCATGCCTCCCTTCCTGTCATTGTGTACATTGAATTGCCGGCATACAGAACAGTACAAAATTCTGACTGAACTCATTCATGCATTCCAGGCAGTTTTCTTAAACTTAGTAGGCAGAACTTTATGAGAACTTCATGAGTGCGTGAATTTTCAGTTTGATTTCAGATAATGTATGTGGACACTTCCTAATAGTTATGGGACACTTCCCAGAGATGGCAAAACTAGAGTTGAGCGAAAAAAAAAACAAACCTACCCAGGGAGGTGGAAGTGCTGAGGAATTTAGCTCAGGTCACGGGAGTTTGCATGGAACTCCTTGGGTGCAGATTATCAATCCAACTGCCACAGGTATCTGAAAGAATAATGAAACATTTCAGTGGGAAATAAGTTAAATTAGAGTCTATTGCATATATTTTAGATTTCCACAATCAGCTGGATCTTTAACTTAAAAGTTTATACCTTTTAGTGGAAAAATTAATTTCTCTTTCACAAGTTCCACTTAGATTTTGTTGCTAATAAAGCCAAGGATGTAAATACTATTAAGTACAAAACAGCCTGCTGCATAATTGTTTCTACGCAATTACAGATTATATCGAGCCATTCATTGAGCAGAAACAGTTTTTTCCAAGACACCAGCTCCCTGTACCTTGAAATTTTATTAGTCTAAGAATTTCATGCACCATATGTTGTAATAGGAGACTAACTGCAATTGAACAAACAACTTTCTGATATATAAGTGAATGATAACCTGATTTTAAATGTGTTTATCTAATGAGATAGTAACTGTAATTTACAGCACATATAAAAACTCCCACTGTTACTCCTGGTGCACCTTTTGGCTAAAAAGGGTGATGCGCTGAGATATGCTAATGAACATCGTCTTGGTTTTTACCAAGTCAGTAATAAAATTTGCATTCGATATTGTGCACAGTAAACTGGGTTATTAGCCTTGAAAATGAGTCTCATAAAATTTAAATATAGGCTTAAATCATATTAACTGTCCTGTAGGTTTTCTGAGAGGCTTTAAACCATTGTGCTCTCATTCTATAGCGCTGAGAATGCAGATGTCATTTTGCCTTCAGGGGTGCCCAAAATGTGAACATATCAGAGCCTGCAGGATGAGCACAGATCAGCCCATTGCTCCCCAGCACCCGGGGAATGAGAGGCCTGCGGAAACCACAGTGGTAAGAGAAAGGAAAAGAGGAGAAGGAGATGATCTGGGCGCAGAGCCCCTGTTCAGCAGCAGAGAGGCGCCTGCTTCTGCCCGACACTGAGTATTCCCGCACACATCAAAGTTAGGGCTTAAGTGCTTTAAAACACAGTGCAAAGCTCCATCTGTTTTGAGAATGTGGTGGTAAAATTATTAATCATTAGGATTTGAGAGGCCTGGGTAAGAGATTTATCGTGACTGAAGAACTGTTCTCTGCCAAGTGATTGCAGAGACCCAACAGATCTGCAGAGAAAAAAAAACATTACACAATACCATGCAATGCTGTATATCCATCAGGGGGAAATTACAATTCCCAAACTGGACACAGTCAACAGGTATACTGTGGCCAAAAGAAATAAATACTCTTTGCGTATCTGTGCAAGGTCTTCTGTTATGACACAAATGCAACAGTGATAAAATTACAGCCTAGTGACAAATACTTTTACGAAATCCCAACTCTTCTTAGTGATCACAGGTAGAGTGTCTGGGCACTGCGCAAGGCATTGTGCAAACTGCTCCAAAGCACAGTACCTGGACTGGATACAGGGCTGTAGCATGGAAGTCTATAAACTTCTCCAGCAATGAATGCAAGTAGCTGACATTAAATTTACTTTAGTAAGGTGTAATTTAATATTTGTATACAATATTGTTTTAGACCACCAGCAAAGTGCATGTGGACAGCAAACAGCAGCAGCCTTGTGTCAGAGCACAGTGACCACCTGCTCGAGCAGACACGAGGTCCGTCTCATCTCCTCTCCTTTCTGTGGCACTTACTGGTCCTGGCTGCACTGGAAAAGTGATGGGCAGAGGTAAGGGGCAGAGACTGCTGCCTCCAGGGTCATTCTCACCCTGACACTGGGAAATAAGAGGTTGCCTTAAGGTCTGAAGTATGAGACTGAATATCCCAACCACTCTGCCCTTGGCGTTGATTATTAATAGCTCTGGATATATCTTATAGCCTTACTATCACCAACCCTTTTTTATTTTAATGCAGCCAATACCACACTTTTACACAAACAGCAGCACACTTCTCTCCCTTCTGCTCCACACTGAACAAACTCTGTACGGTAACATCAGGACCCTGTGACGCATTACTGTGCTAGGCTGGCTGCCAAGAGCCCAAGGACGTGAAAAGTGAAGGAAAAAAACCAGAACAGACAAGTGAAACATTCTCCTGACCACGGAGAAGGCAGGGTTCCCTGGCAGGGCAGGAGGGTTTCTCCTGTTGGTGCTGCACCTTGGGGCAGCTCCCACAGCACTTCCCACAGCCCTCTGTCTCCGACTGCTCCAGCGCGTTAGGATTTGGCAGGCACCCGAGCTGCATTATGTGGTGTTAAAAGAGGCTGACGCACCCTTTGGCTGAGACATCCCTCCCAAGTGAGTCTTCCCTGCTCAGCCTAAAGAAGAGGAAGTGCCAGGCTGTTCCCCCTTGACTCACTGCTAATAGCACAGCCCCACAGACCACCTAGTGGGTCCTTCCCGATGCAGCCGGCCAGGCTGTGGGATACTCGCTTACCTAAATCAACCACAGCATCTCTGGATAGAGAGTCCCCAGGAGAAAAATAAACAACCCCAGCTGTTTACCACAGCCTTGCCTTTGGTTTTACCCACTTCTGGCCAAGTGCATTGACTTGTACTTGTCACAGAGGAGTGAAGCAGAGCAGAGATGTAGGAGTCACCTTGCAGATTTCTTCTTGTCCCATGGGCTATCCTCGTGCATCCTCAGCATCCCGAGGGTCCTGTGCATTTCAGCCCTCAGGACGGGAACGCTGTTGTCTGTACTGGCGTATTCTGTCCCCATTGTCTCCATGCAGTGTAATAACACCAGTGCTGACAATGGTTTATTAGCTGATTTATAGGGGTAAATCAGGGGTAAATTGAGACCTCCTTTAGAAAGCCTTGAGTTCACAATGCCAAGATATGCTGAACATAAAAACTCATGTGGGGGAAGAGAGAGGATAAGAACAATACTGACACTGTGTGGAGCAAGGTTATATATGCAATCACGCAATCTCAGGAGGTCTGTGCAGAAAGCACAGCATGCAGTGTGGTGGGGTGGGAGGTAGCACTATCAGCTGTTGTGTTGGTTCAGAAACATGTAAATATTTCTGGGGAAAAAAACAAAACCAAAAGTAAAATGTTATTCTTTGTTGGGAAGAGGGAGAATTTAAGGTGGAATTCTGATAAGCCCAAACTCAGTTTTCCCGTTTTGTCTTTACTCTCAAGAAAGAAACCAGAGGAGTTGAAAGACACAAAAAACATACATTGGTTTTGCTTGGACTGCTATTTTTTTAAAAAAACAACTCTTACCATTTTTAGAAATCCTATTTGTTTTCAGTATTAACAGATACACTGTATTTTTATTAACTGTTTATAAAGACAAGTATTAATTAAATATACATACATATAAATATATGTATGTGTGTGTGTGTGTGTGTGTACAATATAAAGCTATTTGTTAGATCTATACATGAAACTAGAAAGACCCAGAATTTACCCTGGAAAGCTTTTGGTTCAAAAGGCAGAAGAGTGGGATGCCAAATTCCACAGTCTGGTCAACGTGCCCTCACTTTGTGCTATTAACAGCTACAAGTGTTAAAGCGAGGTGCCAAGCTACCAGTTGTACAGAAAGGCTGACAGCAGTGCTGGGCTAGTTTGTAACCTTTAATTTCCTGTTGGGAACTGAGGATTTATATGTCTAAGACCGTACAATGCTGGAAAAAAATATTCTTGGAAAATTTCAGCTTGCTAGAAGTAATGGAAAAATTGGGTCATATTCATGTGAAGAGATTCTTGTGCTCCCTGCCTGGAAGCTCTGATAACCTTCGTGGCTATGTGCAGGTCGTAGAGTAGAGAGGGTCCGAGGCTTGGGAGCTACTGGAAATTCCTGCGGGTCTCTTGCCCTGCGCCTTCTTCCCTTGGAAACTGGAGCGCATAACAGCATGCATCTGTTCTTCACCTTAATTTGTAGCTGGAAGATGGGAGATGCATGTGCCTGGAGCCAGGACTTGAGAAACACTCTTTGTCCCACATAGCTTCTGCTGCCTTTCTGCAGCTAATTTTATGCCCTATGCATGGGGAAAAGAATAACAGCCACATGGGGAGAAGTTAGCAGACTTGGAGATAAATTCCTCAGGCCCACTCAGGAGGTGGATGTCTGCTCTGCTGGAGCAGGGGAAGGGGTGGGTCATCGCCTCGGCAGCACCACTTCAAGCAGCCGCGTGTGCAACAAAGCGAGTGGAGCGGCCACACATCACTCACAATGGCAGTCTGCGCAGCCCTGGCAGGATCTTTTTTATACAATAAAATGCTTGCTTCAGCCAAATGCAAACGAGCAGTTTGTACACATTCTGAAGAGGAAGCCTTTGTCTCAGAGATGAACAGGTTATAAGGCTCTAGAATTTGTAAATGTTTGTTTGATGCTTCAACTCGGCCAATCTGCATTCAAACAAACAAACAAACAAAAAACACCTCAACACTAAAATACTTTTAAGTACAGTTCTCCACAAAACTAGCCATAGGGAGGATGGAACATGTCAAGCTGAAAGGGTTCTTAGATGGGACACATCAAGTTGTAAGGCAGTTGGACTGCCACCTGGTACCCCCTCTCTCAAACCGACCTGCACACCTAGTCTCAAGGCATGCAGGGCCGTTTGGCCAATGAAGTGTTCACAGGTATCTCTACAGCCTCACCTGCAGGGAGGCTCCATGCAGAAACAGGAAAACCCTGCAGCTGTGCAGGATGAAACCCAATTGCTCTGAGCCAGGTGAGGATCTGGTGCAGGTGCTGGCCACCTCGGCCCTGCCCAGTGCTGTTATGCACCTCGGCACCTGACACTAACTCAGCAGCCGAAGTTCTGGCCAGTTCCTCCCTGTGTAAGAGACACAGACAGATGTTTCCATTCCTGACCCTGACATACGCACAGCATTTGCTGCATCATTGGATGTATTACACCATGAGGCAATACTTTGCAGCTGGAGCATTTTCTTCATCTCACAGGCTTGCAGACAGAGGGTGCAAAGGAGCAGCAGATCACACACAGCAGGTTTCTCAGCCCACAGGACATTCCTTTGAAAGCCCAATAGCTGTACATGGTATTTCTGATTTCAGCTGCAGTGATTTAAAAAGCACGAAGATTGGTTTCCGCCAAAGTTGTCGGGATGCCAGGCTTTGCCTCATGGGGCATGCCTTTGGTGTAAACTCTGCTGGGGTTTATGAGGGCTCTTTACAGAGCAGAGGACAACATGCTCGAGCCATGGGTTCTGATTGGCAGTGGGCTTGGTACTTCAGAGTGAATCCCTTCACTCACATAATCTTCTGCATGAAGCAAAGAAGAAAAAAGGAAGAAGGAAGGGAAGCCTCTCACTGTTTTAGGGGAATGATTTCCCATATGTTTAAATAAAATATTAATTAATTATAGCTTTTCTGGCATTGGTTCTGCCACCAGAGTGAACGTGTTTCTCAAAGTGTCTCCATGACCCACTGCAGCCCGGTGCTGCTGTGGCTCCACGCTGGGTGCCGCAGCGCTAGTGGCGTTCGGAGGCGAGGGTTGCAGTTGCTGCATAGGCACATTTGGCCTAGGCTGGCGGAGAGGCTGCGTGTGCTGCTGCAGAGGAGCACACTGCCTGCCACTGTTGGGCTATTAGTATGGAAATGAGGCATGTGTGTGACAGGTGGCCTTACAACCAACACAATTAACTTTCTCCATTAGCTGACGCACTGACAAAACAGATGCAGCATCAATAAGCACCAAAAAACCCACAAACACTGAATAGGAATGACACGTTGCACACCCCTATTATTTATAAGGAGGAACAGCATAATTTCTTCAGGACACAGTGGCAAGTAGAAGGTGGTTGGGTTATTTTCTTCCCTGATTATGATGTTTGCTTTCTAATAACAATGATTTCAGTCTTTCACTTTATCGGAATATTGCCGCAGAGCTTACACAGCTCTGGGCAATACCCAGCAGCCCTGTGGTTTGTCCCAGCAGTTGGAGGGGAACACCCAGCCCCTCTCCATGATTCTGGTTGCCTGAATCAGCTGAGCAGAGGCAGAGCACCGGTGGGACAGAGCTGCTTCCCAGCCCCACGGCTGGGCACGGGGTGAGGACTGGTGGCTGGGGCAGCTGCTCTTACCCCACTGTGAGTTAAGAGGGCTTGGCCAAAAACATGGGGCTGGGGAAGAGCCCTTGGCACGTCAACCTTCATCAGTGGAGCAAGGCATACTGGCTCCAAAGAAAACTGGCAGCTTAAATATTGGTTCCTCATAAGGAAGAAATGGAGAGGGGGCTTAGATGGTTTGCGTTTTTAGTTCCTGTGATTTTTTTTTCAGCCAGGCAGTTACTCCTGACAATGTGTGCAAATCATGCTGGGGATTTGAATAAGAACAACAACTTGACCTGTCTGAAATGGAGAACTGTAATGTTGTAACAAAAATGTGCATAACAGCCTCCTTGTCTCAGCTGGTGTGAAATATTTAGAGATTCACTGAGTAACACGCTTGGGACGTGTGATCTCCCATCGCTCCCCAGCTTCGATGCTCTAGACCAGTGTTTTCCCAGGTTAAAGCTGTTAAAGATCCCATCTCGTTATCCCAGTGGAAAAAATGTCCTGGAACAGAGCATTAGGCACGCTGGCAGCCTGCTGATGCATGGCACACAGCTCCAGTTGGGGCAATGTGTGAGGAGATGGAGCACCCAGCCTACAAACCCAACCAGCACAGTCCTGACTGAATGCGGCTGTGCTCCGCTGGCCTGGCAAGGAGTCAGAACTGTGTGGAAGGAGCTAGTTTTAGAGTGAGCCGCAGGCTATCAGTTATCGTCTGAAATCTGGACTTAAAATCTGTTTTCTGGCTACATTTTACAAATGTGGACTTGGTGATGGGAGAATTTTCCTGACAAGACTGATGGCAGCAGGGCCTGCACCAAGCTCATGGCAGAAAGCATAAAATTTTACTTAGGAAGAAGTAACTGTCTTTCCATAATAATTACATGAGCTGTTAATTTTATTATTTTGTGTGGTGCCCTGGGATATGTGCAATGAAAGACCCTGCTATTAAAGCATAGCTTAATTGACTGAATTATGGGACAGTCCAAGGCACACAAACTTACTAATCTAATTAAATGCCCTTAGTTACACATCTCCTTCTCCTTTCAATGCAAAGCCCATTTCCAGCTGTGGTGTGCAGGTGCCTGGGCTGTCTAGCTCTGTAGTAATGACTCTGATGCCACTTAATGCTGCCTGCTCCTTCTGTTCCTGCACCAACCCACTCACCTGGCCCACGAATATCTCTCAACAGGTAAGTGATAAGGAGGTGGCCTAAATGGAGATACCAATGAGACATGGTGCAAAGATGGCTTGTTCTTAATGGGAAATTTCTATTTTACCACCTCTGTGATGAAGGAATTGCAGCCAGGTGATTGATGGAAGCCTGCTGCTCAGCTCAGAACTCTTTCACTCTGTGGCAGGAGTGGCTGTGACCTGGATGTGGACACAACCTGAGTTTCATGTTTCTTCCTGTTTCCACTCACTGACAAGCACGGTAATGAAAGACTTCACAGTGCTGAAGAGTTTCTTCTGGTGGGATTTACCAGTATTATAGGTGTGATTTATTTGTGTACATGCTATGAGCAAGCGTTTTTAGAAGGAAAGAAGGATTTTCAGAAAGTTGTTCAAAATAAAGGGAGCTTTTTTTCTTTTTGCCTTATCTGTGACCATTTGCTTGTGTAAGCAAATAGCCACTTGTTCACATGCATGTGTGGAAACATCCATTTTAGTAAATTTTCTTAGCAAAAAAGAGAAGTGATCAGGGCAGAATTAAAAAGATATTCAGCACTACTCGGATATAAATAATTGTTCCCATATGTTCCCATATCTGGAATAATAACATTTTTTTTTTAAAATCTCTGTTCATTTGCTTGACTTTCTTCATTCCAACAGTACTCTTTGGGTTGACTTTGTTAAAAATGAGCAAAATTTACTGAACAGTTATAATGCCAAGCCAACAGAAAACTGGGGATATGATTGGGTTTGTACATGTATATATCTGTCTTCCTTTGTACACATTCATATATCTATACCTGGTATTTTCCCATTTAAAAATACAGTCATATATATGTATTTTGCATCAAAACCAGAAAGCATTAAACTGTCCTGGCTGTTTTCCTAATTACATAATAAATGACAAGTTATTAGCATGAACTTAATCACTGTTACTAAAGTAATCTATTTCTGAAGAGGGAATCAGATGGTTATCCAAAGGAAGAATATTTTCCTTACAGGTAGTTGCCACAAATTAATTCTAAGGAGAGAGTTTTTAGAAGGCAGATGGCAGATTTCTGCCAGACCCATTCTTCTCCTCCTTCTTTGACATTTGCTTACTTTTGTGTGTGTGTTTTTCCCTTATCCATCAGTAAGAAAAAGAAGAGGCATCAGAATCCTAGACTACAACAGGAGAAAAAAGAAGCCAGTGAGAAATTGTAGATCTTGATAATCTTTTAAAATCTCAGCAGGGAAGTGCTTCCCTGTAGGTGCACTTCAGTGGACTTACAAGGAATAGGCAGATTGACATAGGCCTAAAGGAGACAGAGGGCCTTCTGGAGAAGCTGTTGGCAAATAGACGGGATGCCATGAACCCTCATAAATGGATTAAGTGCTTGTTTGCAGGGAACTGCTTTGCGGCCTTTAGTCACAGCAAAAGTCATGATAGTGAGAACTAGGGCTGCAGATCCTGATCTCAGGCCATTAGTATTAAACATGGAGCCCGTTGTTGATGGAGAAGTCAAACAGTGAGGCTGAATCATTGCAAAGAATATCTTTATGATAAAAGCTCTAGGTGATTTTTCCAATGTAGGAAAAAATGGATGGGAATAAATACCAGGTAAATCTCTTCTCTCAATAGTTGTATCAGGAAAACATATTCAAATTAGACTTCTTCAATATGTATTTGATCAGTGGAAATACTTGTTACAGGATGATGTGGTGTCAAAATTTTACCGAAGTTCAGAAAGTCACTAAAGAGGAAACCATACCAGGAAGCACAAGAAAATCACAGTTGTTAAGAATGACTTACAGCAATACAGAAGTACACACAGAAAGACTATTGCGTTTGTATTCTTCACCCCTTCTTTAAACACTAGATTGTGATGACTTTTACGGTTGTTTGCTGATGTAGGTGGATGTTGCTTCTCACCCTGGATGCTCAAAATTATGTTTTTGAGCTGCCTTTCACAACGCTTGGATCATAATAAGCACATAGTATTTGAGGTTTGCATCTAATTCAGGATTCTTTTGATGAAAGAAGGAAAAAATGGAGTCTGTGATTCACTTACGTGAGTTCATAACCCTTATGTCTCTCAAACATCTCCTCCATTATAGATTGAGTGATGAATGGAAATGCTTTTAAAGTTCCATTTCTTTCAATATCAATTAATGAAAGTTGCACTGAGTAACAATCATGAATTTCTTGCAACTATAGAATCAGAAATATTTAGGATGATGCGGTCACTTAACTTCAGTTACGGTGTCTTCTTTGGAAATAACTGCATAGGGGAAGAAGCCAGAATACTTGCTCCTTTTTCATTTTAAGATTGTGCAACCTTTTATTCTTTATGTATATATGAGTTAATATATGCCTATTTTATATAATATATATATATTATATGCATATGGTTGTAGGTTATATATATAGTTGATTATATATACGTATATATTCCATTTAAAGATTACAAAATCAAAAGATTGTAAGATTATAAAATGGACCCTGCAGAAGTCCATTTAGGTACAGTAATATAAGGCTTGGACAGGAAGGTCTAGAGAAGACTGATGCAGTGGTAGAAAGCGGTGTTATCAGCTGTGATGCTTTCCTTACAGATAATTTGTATGAATGTGCAATAGCTGAAAAATTGCTGAGACTGAACTGCCAAGTGAACACTGATGCAAAGCCTACTGAAGTCACCTGAGGTTTGACTTAGCCCAGTTGTGTGAGGAGCACTTGCTGGTTTGGGACAAAAACAGTTCAAAGCTTTTTTCTAGCATGAACATGAAGGAAGGCTTTTGTTCCATTTCCAGCCTCCACTTCCTCTTCTCTCAGTATTTATGTCCTCCCCGAGACTATGGGACAGTATCTTAGATTTACAGTACCTACGACCGAGCTATAAAACAAATGTCTGTGCATGTCGAGTAGCTGAGGCTTTCTTTTCTGTCATGCAAAATAAAAGCTTGCTTAAACTTGGAAAGCGAGGGGAAGTAAATGGAACTAATGGGAAAGGTGCATCAGTGTGACCTAACTCCATTGGTTTAACAAGGCTAAAAATGCATGACTCAATTACACAAGAGTTAGCTAATGAGGAATGGGGAATATGTTACACTTTAAAACAAATGGCTACTAAATGAATTGGGTGCTGCCTTTCAAATCCATGCCATTCAACAAAAACCTGGCAAGACATTTTCTTCACAGGATATGAATCATCCGAAATAAAAAAAGCAAGACTAGGGCCACCTACATACAGAGTTTGTACAGTATGACCTTAAGGCCCAACATCTACCAGAAGTTGAGTAGCAAAAGGCCAAGCTCCAAAGAATAAAAGGGCTTACATCAGTATTAAATAATTCTCTCTTAGAGATGCAAATTTCTAATTAGTTACTGTGGAAACTGTAGAGGCCTGGAAGTAAGCCCTCCACAATGAGAATGAGAGTTTACTTTTTTGATTTACTGCAGGGCTGCAGTAGTTGAGGGAGGGCTGAGAGGGGAAAATAAATTCATTGCTTTTAACATGACAACAGAATAAAGTGCAGCAGAAGAAGTGACTTTGTTTTGTGTGCTGCTGCGGCTGCTGCTGCTGTGGCAGATCCCAGAGGAGCTTTATGTGACACAGTCTCACTTAAACTGTCTCACAAGGAAGTGTAAAATGCTTTGTTTATAAACAAGTGACTTTCTCAATGTCCTCACTTGTTGCATCCCTACACAACTCTGGGAAGGGGCTCCTCAGGCCCTGCAGGAGCTGGGGGTGCCTTCTGTTTGTTAGGTGACCAAACAGAGGTACCCCAATTTCAGCGTGTAATGTTTCTGAGAATGTAGGTGCCCTAACCCAACCCATGCTGAGCACCAAAAATGTCTTGCTGAAACTCTCAGGATTTTATAAATACAGAACAGAAATCACTTGTTAAATAGTTCTTTACCTTGTATTCTTTTTCTCTTTTTTTCTTTTTTTCTTTTTCCTTTACATTTAATTATTTCATTTACATCTGTAGCACGATTTCACATATATGGGCATGTAGGAATGTGTAGCCTCCTCTTGTATCACCTAGAATTAAGAGGGAGCCAGTGACCTACTCCCCCCACCCCTCTCCCATTATTGTGTAACTGTTGGAACTGGAGATGCTCCATTCCTCACAAATTGAGGCAGCAGACACCTTCAGTCCAGGGTAGTGCATACTACGATGGAGCAGCAGCAAATCCAAAAAGAAAATTAACAAATAGACTTCTTTATGCACTGATGGCAGTACTTGTTATATCAGCAGAAACCAACTAGAACTGTTTGAAATGATTTAGGTATGCTCAGTATTTGAAGTAAGCAACACTGTTCTGTGTTCAGTGGTTCATCTCAGGGCTAGCTTGAACAGGGAACTGAGAATACAGTTAAATAAATAGCATTTAGGGAAGGCAAGAAAAAAATGTTTATATTGTAATTCCTGTATAACACAATTTATTCTCTTCATGATCTCCTCTCTTCCCACTTCTGATTTAAAAGAACTCAGGTTTGCTCACCTGTGGAGCTTGGGCTGGATGAGGATACAGAGCATCGCTGGAGCACTGGTTCAGCTCCTCGCACTCCTACTCATTGTCTGCGACATCCCGGGAATTCAGAGTGGTGACTTGCTCATCTCATATGCTTACAGACCAGCACTGAAATGCCGACATTGCTAACAATTCTGTTTGTAAGAGAAAAGAGAGGGAGGAGCACAAACTGACATGACTTGCCTCTTACTTTGCTTGCAGTTGCAAAGAGGCACACTATTTCTTTTCAGCTCTGGCCAAGCCACCGGCAGTGGGTACTTTGCCATCTGAGCTAGGAGATATCAGGAGGAAAGAGACTGAAAGCACTGGTCTGCTTGGTAGATGGACTGCAGCCAAAACAAATAATTGGTGCATTGCTGCTCTGTAGTAGCTGCAGAAGGCTGGTTTGGTGTGATTCAGCATAGGCACAAATATTGGCTCAGGCAGCGTGGGGAAAGCATTCTTCCTCCTTGCGGGTCACACACTAATGGCTCTAAATTAATTGCATTTTGACTGTGCTCTTGTGTTGGCTTTACTTTCATCATGATAATGCCCCAGAAGTTTCTGAAGCAAGAAACTAGTAATGCTGACATAATAGGAAGCTGCCATTTTAATTCTAAACATTTTTCTGAAGATAAAAGCACGGAGAAAGCAAAACAGAAAACTAACAGTTGCAACTCTGATTGTACCATGGGAAACCAAGAAAAGCAAGAAATACTTCAAACTGATTGATAGAATTTTTATAAGCATGATTTAAGATCATCATCAGTATAGAATTTCAGGATAAACAGCCTGAGCTATGGCTGCTAAGCACTGTCCTTATGAAGCCCGTCTCAGAGGCCAGAGTTTATTATGCTCAGTTCTCTACAGCCTCCCTACCTTTGTAACTAGTGCCAGAGTAGAATTTGCCCAGATGTGCCTTCAGTATTTTGAAAAAGATCTGTGCTGGGCACCATCTTCTCCTGTCTCATTATCATCTCCTGGCTGTGTTCAATCCTTTAATCAATTCTTATCAGAGACATTAGCAGTCCTACCCCTTCCCTGAATGATACATGTAGCCAAACATACCAAGCACAGAGAGCACTCGTCTGTACATTTGAGTTACCTGTCACTCTGAAAACAATTTCGGAATAGCCCTTTTTAAAGCTTCCTGAAGGTCAGCCCTCCCAGCAGTTCAGCTACGTCCCTGCCAGCCAGGGCAGCCTGTGGTAACGTCCCATTTTCAGCTGGATTTTCCCTGCCCCTCAGAGCTGCGCCCAGAACTGTCAGTCCCTTGGGATTACTGCCAGGGAAGAAACATTTTTTATAGCACTTGTTTTCTTTGCTACTTCTGTACCAAGTACTTCCTCTACTACTTTGCTACTTTCTTATTTAGCATTTATCCCTGCATTTTCATTCTAGCAAAGTACTGAGCCGATCACACAGCCTCAGTGAACTAAGCAACTAAGGACCACCATTTGGATCCCTCCAAAAATGAGAATTTGGCTTTGTGAAAAGTTTAGTACATAAAAAGGTTGGGACAAATCTGCAAGGAAACACTTTCTGCATTCTTTGGATCCCTCCAGGACTTTGAAGAGCTGGCTTCGACTGAGATGTGCTGACAACTGCTCAGTTCAAATGCAGTGATATTCCCAGGGAATTATCCCATTAAGCCATCACAGGTCAAATCATCAAATCATCATAGATGATGAGCCATACAGTACTTATCTTCATATGGACCTTCCTGATGACTTTCTACAGGCATCTGCCCTTTACGTAAGAAGCATGTGGTTCAGATTACACTGAACTCATTCTAATCAAGCACCATATGAAAAAGTATTTTTGCCTTCCTTAACTTACTGTAAAAAGGCAGTCTTAGTTAAACAATGCAGCTAGCACACAAATAGCCCCCTGGGTGAGAAGTTTTAGTATAATTCATTTTTATGTTTTATGTTATGAATATGAATAGATGCACTGTTTGAAATACACTTGCATTCCAAATGCCAAAGAAATTATTAAACTCTCAACATAAATTCTATCCTATAAACTATTAGACAAGAATCAGTTTAAAATACTCCATCAAAAGACTTTTTTATACTATTCTGCTGACATAGCTGCACTGACATCTTTCCAGAGTTTGTTCAGAGTTTGACATTCAAATTCAGAACATTTCTGACAGAATGAAAGAAAATCTCTGACTAGTAGATCTGCTTCCTCAAAAGCTGGAGCTCCCAAAGCACTCAGATCCTCAGCAGCTCATTTGGATGACTGGCTGAGTGCCAGAAAGCCTTGCTATCTTTAGCTTTCTTCTTCTTCTAGTTTCTTTCACAGTCCAGAATTTCAGGATTCATGGTACCAGGGTGTCCATCAGATGGATTACCTAGGAGTCAGGATTTAATTCCCTTTTGCTTTCTATTGGAACAAAACCTAGATATGAAACTCCCCATGAAATGAGGTTACTTTTCTCTGACAGGTTCTGCTCCAAAAAGCCTGGCAATATGATTTTCCAAGGCATATATGAACTTTGGGAAATATATCTTTGAATTCTTCCTAGACTGATGTGAGAAATAGCTTATTGAATCATTTCTACTGAGAAATTAAAGGGAAATAGAAGAAAGAGATAAAGAAGGAATAAAACTAAAACTCCAGGGTCATGACCTGACAAGTTAAAATTAAGTCTGCTTTCTATAAATGAGTTGAAGAGGTTTTATTTGAAAAACAGTCAAAAAGTGTTGCCATCCCTGCACGCTTGCAGAGGTGGACGTGGTGTGGATGCAAGAAGAGAGGATCACAATGCTAATGGCTTTACTACAACTGTAGAGACTGATTAAGAATAAAACAACATTTCAATCCGTTTTCCTAAGGAACCTTTGCTTAACGAACAGAAAAAAAAAAAAAAATTAAACCAAGACAGTAAAACTCTGAGGAAACAAAGGAAGGGAACTGCCAGCCTGTGAAGTCCTAATGCTCATTATATCTGGTGCATGTTTAGCTTGTAAGAAGGGCTTGGGGAGGAAAGTAATTTAAGCAAACCAACCTGGGCTGTCTTTTCATTCTTTGTCATGCACTGCTGTTGTTACCTTTAGAAATCCAGCAGCGGGGCTGGTTGTGTCCTGTTTTAGTGCCCTTCCTAAAGCATTCCCTTTTCACCAGCTCCGATGGCCCCATTGGAGTGGCCATGACAATGGATGTTCATTTTACCGCTATAAAAGGGTTTAATGATTAAAAGGCCGCACCATTGCACTCAGCCACAAAACTCATTCTTCCACTTCTGTGGAGCCCTTTGATTCAAAATGTTCTTTTGACAGGATCAAGAGTGGTTTTCATTCTGTCGGGCAGCAGAAACATCTGCATTTTTATCCTCTGCCTCCTCCTCAGTGCACATAGTTAATGTGTAATTAATGAAACATCCCTTCTCGGAGTGGCACACAATCAGTGTAGGTCTCCCACCAACCTCGCTCCAGCTCCAGTAAAGCAGGTTTGCTTTTATATCCTTGTACTCTCATTCAACAGTAGTAATAAACCCAGTTCCAGGCTTATCTAGCCAGCTTACATCTTAATCTTTCTTTTTTTTTCCCCCTCTCTCTCTGTCTCCTCAGGGAAAAGGGATGAAAAAAAGAACGACTTCTCTTTCTTTTGGGTTATCCGAGCACATTGGAAGGGGGGAACCAAACACACCGCAACATTCAAAGCAAAACAGAAAGAACAAGGGGTCCAGGGAAAAAGTCCCCTCCTCCCTCCTTTCCCTGGAAGAAAAAATAAAGACCTTGGTGAGTAGTCAAGCAAGCTGAAAAGGCAGTTGCACAAGAAGGATTTCTAAGCCCTACAGGGTAGAGTTCTCCTTAGCTCAACACATCTGAAATCCAGCCCATAGTATGCTGGAGAAGTACTATGTCCTTCCACACAAGAGTAGCCTCTTCACATATTCCTCCATTGGGATATGTTTGGGAGGCCAGGACTGTGCTTGAGAGCTCTGACATTAATGCTCTAACTATTGTCAAGGCTAAGGCTGCATATTTCATAGTGACTGCTGAATGCTTCACCATTTTATTTACTTACATAGGCTTTACTAAGTGTACGATATTTACAGAAAGATGCAAGATGCCTGACATCATCTTTCTCCTCAGCATGCTCAAAGTTGACAGAGCCATGACCTCATCCAGTCTCTTTATTTTAGTTTTGCTCTGAAAACTCAGAGTAACTATGTAGAATAGTGGAGGGATGTACTTCTGTATTTGTTCACCTCTAATGACCTCTCAATCTAAACAGGTTCAGATGGATCACAACCTCCAAGCAGCTCTCAGGTAAGTTCTCAGAGCCATGCTTATGCAGCAGCTCTAGGAAGTAATGCACTGTGAGTGAGTTGCCATCAAGGGCTTCCAATACTGAAAAACAAGACAATGCTAAGATAAGTAACAGATGAAAAAGAGAAATGTTTGGCCTCATTTTAAGTGTGTCTGAGTGTGGAGCTGTTATCTGTGATGTCCTTTGGCATCACATGGCTGTAACAGAGGAAGAGGAGAACATTCTGCTCTCAAGAATTTCATTTTGGACCAATGGTACAGCTGCAGCTGTAGCATGGAGAAAAAAGTACCAAAGAAAGTTATGAGCTGCCTAAGAAATTAATCCATGAATGAAGTCTGATTCATCTCAAACTTCTTAAAATTTCAGGTCAAATTCAGGAAGTAGGTGTGTCAGAAATAAAAGTTTGGAGGTTAAGTCACAACATTCCCTTTTCTCTCTGTACACCCGCAGGAGATAGCCTCCTGTCTAAGGATCCTGCACACCCAGGGGTGGTGGAAGCTACAGGTATAAGTCCTTCTTTCTTTTGAAGCTAATCATTCCTGTGTTTCCCAGTTTTTATGACCATGTCTTCATCATCCAGCTCCACTCTCTCTATAAGAAATTTACTTTCCATCTGTGAGCATCAAAAAACCCTAAATGAACAACATTCACATCTAAAATCTGTACACACTGAAGGGGTTTGTGTTCCTTTTGGAATTAGTCCTGCTGGAAGCTTCCCCCTTCATACAAATGAGAAAGAAAGGAGATTCCTTCCCAGATGCCCTCCTGTGAGCCTTTTTACTCTCCCAGTTTCAAAGAGTTCAAAACAGTTGCACAAAGCATCACCTGATTTCCTACAGTAGCATTCCAACAAAGGAAGCAGATGTAAAGACGTAATGCTGCAAATATTGCTTTTCTTCTGCAGAATCACAGCTAGAAGGAAGACCTGCCTATGAAAAACCAAAGAGCTGATAAAAAGGAGCTGGTATTAAAATGCCCACCCAGCATGACATACAACAGAGCCAGTGCAGTTTTTACTTGTGCCAGTCCAGCTCTGAGACGCCAAGGAGATAGGTAGAATTATTCCATATTTCCATCCACATTTGCATTTGCAGCAAAAATCTGTTTTCAGACAGGTATTTTAACAAGACTTTATTTCAGTCAGCTGGTTTTTGTCTGCAAATAGCAAGAATCATGCTTTGGAGCAGGGCAAGGGGAAAGAACATCTTGCAACATGATTCTCTGGGCCAAATTTGACATGTACAGCTCCCACTAAGACCCAAATATAGGCAACATTTGTTTCCAGACAACAAAGAGTGTGTCCGTTGTTACTGCAACAGAAAAAGGTGTGAGCTTTTGAACATTATTCCACTGGTCAGGCGTGCCAGCTCAACCTGTGTCTGCAGATGAGAAAGAATTCCACTAAATCACTTATTTTCTATTTCCAGAATCGTAGGTGTTGCAACATAAGGCACTGGGGGTAGTGGACAGATGAAAACAGGTAAGTTCACTTGGGTTAACTTTGCTGAGGAATGTTGGCTGCAGCTGTGTTTAAATCATCAGCTTCCTACTCCTTGTAAAAGAAGCGTGTCCTTCTGATCCTGTGCCATGGGCAGGCTGGTGAGCCAGGCGTGCCTGGGACAGTCACTGCGCTCACAGAGCTGCACTGAGATATATTTGAGTTCTGGCCCAGGACTGGGAAGTCCAGAGCAGCTTGCCAGATTGCTTAGAGAAAAGGGGCTTCAAAAAGAACTTTTTACTCTTCATTCCGAAGTGTGAGTACAGAAAGAGTACAATGTTTGCCATTGGGATTAGTCTCCTGCTGTGTCAGCCACATATGAACACACTGAAAACTGGCAGCATGCAAAGGGAAACCCCTCAGCTTGCTGCACCAGAGCTAAACCCAGGGTAGATTTCCAAGCACCAGAGCAGAAGGTGTGTGAACCTCATTATTGTCTCCTAGCACAGAAAGGAAACAAAGCAAAACCACACTGAAAGGAATGGAAACCAAAGATTATGTAGAATGGAAAATATTCCCCATTTCAAATGGTAGAAGAAAACCTTTAATACCATTGAGGGACTGCTTAAAGAAACATTACAAAACTATATATCCAATGACTTAGAATTTGTGCTATAAGGAAAAAAGAGATGATTCAGATTAAAATTATTTTAGAGGAGTATTCAGGTCCATCAGGAAGTAACAGGTTAAAGATTCCTGTCAAGTAGACATCAGCTCTCTCCTCAGCTTAGGAAGGACTAGTTCCATGCAGCACCAGTTTTTGCTTATGCTGACTATTCAAGCAAAACACAAAACTGAAGAGTTGCTCAGCCTAGTGTGATCTAGTATAAGGTTTTACCTTGATGTCTACCTTCCCTCTTATGTCCTTTCTGTGACTAAGGAGCTTCTCCAGGAGCCTGTTGTGTTTTCAGTTCTAAGAGCCAATTTTGACTTCTCAGGGTATCTGCTAAAGAGAAAGCTATATCCACACATGGAGCAAGATGCTCATCTTTGGCCCTGCTACACTGTAGGCTTGGTAACTTCTGCCTCCATGTTGCTCACAGCTGCAAGTGAGGGGTCTAAGATCTTCAGAGTAGGCCTGGGGGTGAGTTTTTGCACCACTGATTAGAAAGAATAAAAGTGAGCGTGCTAAAAAAGGTGCGCCTATGGTAGCTCATGGCAATGATGAGAAGATAGCTTGAACTAGGCAGCTCGTACCCTCCTCCACAGTCAGAGGGGACTACAGGGATATGTATTTCAGGTGCCAACAGTCTTCCACATGGACCCATGAAATGGAAGCAGTTCGCCTGAGGAAAAGAAGATGGCCAAGAGAAACATGACCAGACCCATTAGCAGAAATGGCAGGGAGCTGAGTGCTGGGCAGCAAATGGGAAGTGGCAAGTAGAGAGAAGTGCAAGAGCTAGCCTGTTCCCTGTGCCAGTACTGGCAGAGAAAGGATGCAATGCAGGGCAGTCAGACAGGAGCCCATAAACCAGCTGTGAGAGAGGCAGTTTCACTGATGACTAATTTAAGCCCATGTGGACTATGCAGTGAGTCAGGCAAACTTTAGTGACACAGGTTGCGCTTTTTATCCTGAGCTCTTGATTGAAATGAATACCAACCTCCAAACAAAACTTAGCCAAAAGGGTAGAAACTGCTGTTCCATGTCAGTTGACTGGAAATGAAAGCATCTTAATATCACCTGGATGTTGTTCAAGAAATGTTTAGATGTCATACTGAGGGACATGGTTTAGTGGGGAAATATTGGTGGTAGGTGGACAGTTGGACTAAATGATCTTGGGGGTCTTTTCCAACCTTGGTGATTCTATGATTCCATGATCACCATGCCACCTGTGAGTTTCTGCAATAGCATTTTCTCAATAGTGTTTAAGTATGGATCTAATATGAGCTTAGTTTGCAAACTAAGTAGCAGATTGATCCCCAGATCTCATGCTAGGAGCCCAAGTGATACCACTTTGGAGAAAAACAGAGGTTGGAAATTTCATTCATGTATTGAAAGTTGCAGTATACAAGATATTTTCTTCATTTTGGGATAGGGAAGTATGTTATGAGTCACTAAACTGGCACTATGATACAAATTGTGGCAGTGCTGTTTAAACCATCCTCTCTTCAAGTTTTGTTTACACCTCTACTTCTACTCCCTATGTCAGCACAGTGATTTGTGTGACACTGTGGTAAATGAGAACATTAGCTAATCTGGCTGAAAAATAATCCAGAAGTACTTCAAAGGAAAATATGAAACAATGCGTATATTTACAATTCTAAAATAAAAAAATAGCCATGTTACTCAACACTACTGCAGGCTTCGTTGCATGGAGCTCTCGTGGGCTCAGAGCAAAGCTGGTATACCAGAGCCTGCATCTGGTATCTCTCATTACATTGGTCTCAGTCCAGGACCACAAGCTCTAAAGCAACCACAACGTGCTATCAGATGATCTCTTTTATTGTTTGTTCTTTCATGCAACATAGTTTGCTTAATACAAGGCAGATGAAATGTTTTACTTAATCCAGCACTACTGTTTGCTAGATGCTTTCAAACTACTGCACTGCCATGAACTTCCACTGCTTACGCTAAGCAATGCAGGTGCAGAAATCTGGTTGTCTGTGTTGTTGATGTTGTTTGTTTTCTTTTCTCTCTCTCTCTTTTTTTTTTTTTTTTTGGCAGTTCTTACAGACCCTGTAAGAGGCATCTGTTCTGCGGGAGCTCAGTGTCCAGCTACAAGTCCAAGGTTACAATCAATTTTAAAAAAGAAACTTGGGAAAGCAGTACATTAGTAGCAAGTAAGTTCAGATTTTGAAGTCCTACAAGCAGTGATGTCTACATACCTGTTTTCCTGGCAGAAAATAGCTTGCTTTAAACACTGTGCTTCATTGGTTGCCCTATTCCACTTGAAATGGATGCAGTTGTAAGTTTCATTTTGCTGCTGCGTGTTCATCGGCCTGATTTAATCGTTCTTCTTTTTGCATATCTAGCTGCTTGCACGCTCATTTAAAATGTTGATTGCCTTTCCTTGACGTTTTGGCTTCAGAAACATGCTGTGGAATTTAAATTCATCCTCCTCCCATGCTAATGTTGACATTATTTGTGTGTAAACACATTACATAGGATAGCAGAAATGTAAATGAGATTTCAATGTTGAGTTGATTTATAAACAGACAGTCTCTTAATTTATTGAAGTCTGCTCTGTGTGGTTTGGACACGATTAGAAGCATATACTATACATAGGGTACCCTTCTGTAAGATGTTCAGAAAGAAGAAATGCAAAATGTATAGCATTACAGCACCAAATGAAGATCTTATTGAGCTTCAAGATGCTTTGAAACATGTAATTGCTAACTTAACTCTGCCTGTGAACTTGTCCTCATTAACTCCATAATTAGCAAGATCTTGTTTGATCTTGGAGTTCATTAGACATTGCAGCTGGAAGATTGTTTCAGTTTTAGCACATCAGAATAAACAATTAAAGTGATAATAGAGAATCAATATCCCTTCCCTGTTTCTTAGATTTTTCCAAGGTTGCCATGTGACTAATTAAACCAGGTTTGAAACGGTGAGAAATTAAAAAGTAATGTTGTCGCATTTACTTTGGTTTAACAGGCTATTTGAAAGACTGTTTGAAATATGGCCTGGGACACACTTTCTACCTGCACAGTGAGTAAATGGATGGGCTGATTTCAGGTTCACATGCAGACTTAACTGGAGATTTTGTATACATTATGCTCATGTCCCCCATACAGACTGAGCCATATGCAAATCTCCTTCCCACCTTTTATTCTGTGTCCTGAACCAACCTCATAGTTCACATCAGCTTCTGCTCCAATATCAAGAGAAAAATGTGCTGAGTTCAGGTTATTTACCTGCCCTTGACTTTTCCACAAAACTGATGTGCATTCATCCTCCAGAGTGGCAGTCTGATTCTCCAGTGCATCTCAGGACCTCAATGTACAAGACAAGAGTAAAACTGGCATAATGCTGAGATAATCTACAGCACACACAGTCCTAAATTCACACCATTATGGGGCTCGTTCCTCCTCTGCTTTCCCTGTAGGAGGTAGGCTGGAATCCTCTCAAATAATTGGTTTCCTAGTAGTTATCACAGCCTAGAAAGCAATGCAAACTGCAGCAAATAGTGGTCTCACAAACTCCATAATCAAGGTGAACCTGACTCTGCCTTTTGCTCATCTTCCGACTGGCAAGAAACTGACCTGTAATACATTTATCCGTGTCATCTGTGTCTCCATTTTCCTGTGACAGAGGGAGGTTCTGGGAGCTAACACTGGAAGAACATATAGGAAATCTCAATGAAATTTCCTGAGTAATGAAATGCAATAATATTATATACAAGATTAACAGAATTCAACACCCTCCTTCTACGCATGTGTTCTTGCCTCAATCCTTCATCATTTTCATTAAACAATCACAGCAAACTGAAGATACAAATCACATCACTGAAGGAGAAATGGATAATGAAGGACCACTGAAGCACTAATCCAACTGATCTTGCCTTTGGCTTGAATTTGTGTAGATTCCAACAGCACAAAACAGTTCCAAATTCACCCAACTGATTTCAGTGGTTCTCCTTTAGCCTACAGGGTGCCACATCTTTTCATTGTGTTTGCAACCATTTCAATCTAATTTTTTAAAAGATATTAATGCTTCACTGATTTAAAGTGAAACACACTCTAGCTTTTGCCATCTGAGACAGATTATAAAAATAGGGTCAGATCCCTAGCTGGTGGGAATCCATCAAAAACAACAAAATGACAGTGAGGTTCCTAGCTTATGAAGTCTGGATATAACACCCTTGATTTATGAGAGTACTAGGAAAAATTTTGAACATTGATGTGCCAAGATGATGACTGTTCACAGAGACAGCAATATCTTGCTTTTCTTCATCATGATGTCCTTCAATGCACATTCTACAGATCTGGTTGCAAATGAGGTAGCAACCTACTCTGTTGCATAGCCAAGGGGCAGGCTAAGGCTGGCCTCTGCACAGCTGCACCATCCTACTCTTCAGGTCGCTGCCAGGCAGGAGGACTCTTTGACACCTGGCATATGAAGCCCTTCTAGAAAAAATTTTTAATTCTTGTCCTGACTTTAAGCTAGTTGTGCCCCATGTCCTGCATACCCACCACCCACTATAGCACAGATTTGCCTGTGCTCAGTGTAAAAATCCACTTAGGTAATTACTTCACTTGTACCGCTACCAGCTATCTGCCTCGTAATGAATGGGTTGGAGCCATATGGTTTCTTCACAGCTTGTCTTAGCTGGTTGGTCAGAGTGACTAAGCAAACATTTCACTCTTTGGCTTTTGAAGTCTGAATGCCTTCAGGGACTGCGCTGAGTCCCCATGTACCAAAACTGAGCTTTGCCTGCTGCAGTTGCAGCACTTCTAACCCAGGCAAAAAGCATGGTGACCACCTAACTGAGGCCTCCTAACTGAGGGCAGCAGGGGAAGGAGCCTTGCGTGAGCCCAACAGCCCACAAAATGTTCAAGCCCCTCAGCCACTCCTCTATCTGGGCTGAAAGCCTTGGGCCAAAGGGTGACCAAAGGTGGTGGAGGAGGCAGTGGGGAAGGGACCAGAAGTTGTGGTTGTGCAGTAGATGCTGAGGGACACCATGGTGCCACATGGACTGGTTGGTGCCAGGGCATGCACAAGGTTCAATCAGTCATGCTCTGACATGGCTGACTGGCTGTGGCTTGAGCCATCTCATGGCTTCTGACCAACCAGTAGTATGTGCACAGCCACACTTCTGGAAGGCAAGGGACACCAGCGGTATAGACATCAGCTGCTCCCTGTCCACTGGCCTCAGGGCCCAGAAACAGATTTGGGACCCCTTGCTTCTCCAGCATGGAGAGACAAAATAGCACCAGCAATATGGAGTGGCCCATGGGGTCATGCCAGTTGGCTGCTACCAGCCAGGGTTGTGAGGAAGTCAGTCGCTAGCCAGGCCTGAGTCACTAGGCAGCCTCTGGTCTGGTGCCAGGGTGCAGGGGCTGCTGGCCTGGGGCTCAGCCCAGTAGAACAGCAGGTCAGGGGGAAGGAGACGCATGTAATCCTCTCGCCAATGTCAAGGAGCCCATTCCATCCCACAGCGCTCCTGGAGGTCCAGATGGCTTGAGGACTGACAACCTGGGGCCACGCTGAGGGGCAAAGGGTAGGGTGAAGATTTAAAGATCTTCTCTGATGCGCTCAAGCACTGCTGGCAAACTGCAGTACAGGAGCTTCCTGAGCTAGAAGTGGGTGCACCCACTCTCCTCACAGCACTGTCCCCAAGGAACCATCCTTCTGCAAATTTTTCTGATCCCAATTTGCATCCTGTGGGAATGAGTTTCAAAGGTTATCCATGTGCTGCATAGGAAGCATTTTTAAAAAATGAAACTAGCTGCCTTACAGGCCAGTCCCTTCTCTTCTCCAGCTGGGAGGAAATATGATGCAAATCTCAAGTAAGTGAACAAGTGTGTCAGCATACCCTGAGGATTTTCTTTGTTCTGAAGAGCTGGGCCCTGCAAAGCCTCCTCCTGTGGCAGCCCGTAGGACAGAGCTCATGCAGAGGCAGTGCAGGGCAACAGCTGCAGGCAGGGCAGCATGGCTGAATTGGATGAGATCGTGCGTGAAATGTCAGAGGTGTCCCTTCAGTTCTGAGGCTAATAACATTTCTTCACATGAACTGTGTTTCTGTAGCAAGTAGTGAAGTCCACATAGCTTCACCATTGCTGGATTAACTAGCGTTTTATCACACACAACAACACTATTCCCTGGATTGTTTGCTTTTAATGAAGTGATTTTAGTCATTAGGGGAGTTGGCTTAGCAGCTTTCCAAGAAAGCATCTTCTTGCTTTATCTGTGCAATGCTGAGGATCTATCCTTCTGTCCTATGACATCCAGGAGGTCCACATGCCACAGAAATGGACTGTTTTTGGGATGCTCCATACTATCTCTAAACAGCAGGTTAATTTCAGCTGACACTTATTTATGAAAGCACAAAGTCTGCTGAGGTAATAAAAAAGTCAACTCCTAGGGAATATATAGCCTTAGATGTTCTTACCTAACATGGTTTTATCTAGAGATTTATTGAGAAAAATAAAGATTTGGCTGGCAAATAATGTTATCAATTGCTCCATATTTTAAGATCTTTTGAAAGCACGTACAAAAAAAAACCAGATTAATTTCCTTTTACAGTATCTACTGCAGGGTATAAATGCACTTTATTCAGTGACCAGCCAAGACAATGTAAATTAGGCCTCTGATATTTGGGAAATTCACAAGTATGAATTATATATTTGAATCATATATTTGGAAAACCTATAGGGTTTGTTAGCATCCAGGTGAATATTAATTTTAACTAAGAGCCCAGTCAAACTCTGAGCTATTGGTGCTGAGTAATAACCTCATTCTCCTTGTAAAAGAGACAGAAATTTCTCATCTCTGCCCTATTACCTGTGTATGGTTAGAGGCTTTGAAGTCTGAAATCAATTTTCAGAGAGACTGAATGAGTAATACTACTGATAACTTGTAAGCTGACTTCTTCTCTGTTGCCTTGTAAAGGTTTTGCAAAGACATCTGCTTACACGGCCTGATTCTCACTTATGTGTGGAGTAAAAGGGTCCCCCATGACACCAAGAGCTGTGCCTCTGACTGGGGCTGGGATTGCAGCTCCCCTCATATCTTTGTGTCCGGGAAAGGATGGAGCTGTAGCCCACCATTCCCTAAACAAATCTGCCATTCAGAGCAGCGAGGTGGGGAAATAATGAAGTCAGCACATTAGTGCCTAGCCTGCTGAGCTCACACTGCTGAAAGCTGCCAGTGGGTGAATTTCCCAGCATTTGGAAACTTTGTCTCAGTTCTGTGGGTTTGCTCAAGTGTGCGATGGCTGTTTGCAAGGGAGCTTTCCCGCTGGGTGGGTTTGCTTTCCTCCTAGCAGCTCAGAAAAGGTGAGAGATCTCCTTCATATCTTCCCTGCCCCCACTCCCGCCCCTCACTCACCCCACAAACACAATGCTTTTCCAGCAGGTCCCCTCTGCTAGGGAGCTTTTCCCTCTCCCAACTCCCACACTGGGACATTTTTCCACATTTCCAGGATTACGGCCACTTTCACTTAGATCTATGTGTGTTGCCTCCACATACAAAGAAGCACTTGGGGACGGGATTAGTAGGATTAGAAGAGATTCACATATGTCCAGTTCAAGCAATTGGTATTCAAAGCTTTACACTTTCAAATGCCACCAAGAGAGAGAAAAGGAGCTGAGAGCTTGCTTTGCATTTCAGCACCTTCCTGAGGGGGACAGTGCTTTTTATGCGGGTTTAGCGCCCTGCTTTGGGGGATAAACACATTCTGCCCCTTTTTAATCCCGCAGGGTGCAGCGCCAGCACCCCGAGCCGCATACGCGTTTGCTTTGCTAACGCTGGTGGGTCCCTAGTTAGCCTGGAAAAGAAGACAGCAGTATCGTAACTTTCCCGTTTCTCTTTTCAGAGCAGCCGTTAGACGAAATCCTGGCAATCTCTGTGGGTTTGTTACACAAATAAATGTTCTCTCCTGTGCAGTTTTTTAGAACTATTTCTCATCTGCTGCTTGAAGACAATAAACTATCAATCACCGGTCTGAGAACATAAAGGCACGATCCTATGGAATTCTTTAAAGTGTGCCTCTGCTCGTGCTAAGTTGTACTCCTCCTGTGTAAGTGAACTGCTCATACGGGGAAGGCAAGGCTTTAAGACTGAGAATGTGTATTAGGCATTTCAGACGAAGCATAAGAAAAAAGCCTACTTTTTTCCCTTCCATTTCTGATAGGCCGGCTTCCTCATTGCCTCTAGGGCAACATCAGTGGTGATTTCCTGATATTAGACACACTCATAAAGGCACTGTCTACGTTACATAGTCTCCTTTTCGGCAATCCAAATATAAACAAATCATATTGTTCAAAATGAAAGGGAAGATTTTAATATTGGTCAGTGCTGCAAACCACTCTGTGGTATAGTGAGAGATTTTTGGAGCAGAGCAGGTGGAGTCTTTTTTTTTTCCCCTTAATACATTCATCCATTAATTAATTCATTCATTCTTTTGTTCAGTCTTGCTGCTCACTTTCTGCTCACTAGGATAAAAGCTCTTGTGGAATACCATGTTGTTTGCCACGACTTATAAGGGGCAGGAGTACATATGCAGCCAGATTTAAAAAAATAAAAATAAGAAAGCGAACTTTTCATACTCTGTAGATTATCTTGTAAGTCATTTGTTTGTTTGCTTGTTTGTTTCACTAAGTGTGCATGTGCTTTACAATTTTCAGTCCAGGAATTATGGTTCAGAGTATAAGAAATAGGCTGAAGGAAATTGAAACTTCAATTAAATATCAGTGATACTGTCTTATTTATTTCAGTTTTATTTTATTTTTAAAAGACATGAATTTTTCGGTAAGTATCAGCTGAAGTCAACATATTTGATGTGAATCCATTAATACTAGAGAATGTCAGCGTGAAGCCCAGAGCATCCTTATTCTTGTGAATACAATGGGCCAAGTTTGAACTAATATTTTGTTAATTTGACATTTTTGCAGCTCCAAGGATTGTCTGAGCCTTATTTCAACTAAAAAATAAAAAATAAATACATGGAAATGGGTGTCATGAGTGTCTTGATGAAAGGAATTAGGTGTAATGAATTCTGGTGATTTTGAGAAATCACAAAATTTGGCAGTGCACAAGTCACGGTCTTGGATATCAGGTAGGTGGAAATCTTCAAAGCAACGAAAGACGACGAGGATCTCAGGTCAGCACAGGCTGCCCAGATTTCCAGACAGCTCTGAATAGTTCACATACAGTGACGATGGAACGCTGGGCTCCTTCCTGCAGTTCAGCAAAACGGTGGCAATGTCTGCAGAATCCCAAACTGTTACACATTAATTAGCCATTTCAGGTGCCTGCCAGCTGTGGAGAGGAAGCGCACTTCGTAATGAAGACAATATGAAGAAGAAAAGACAATTCAAGACATGTGTACATGTGAATTTAATTTTAAATAGAATTTCATTTTCAGAAGTGGCAAAAATAATTGCTTCTGACTTCAGCTGTTAGCAGCGGTCACACGGAGCTCTAAAATTAAAAATACATATAATTGCTTGCTTCTTCCCCTTTATTTTTTATCATTCTGCTTGCTGTTGCCTTGTCTTTTCCACCCATTTTACCTTCTTACAGAGTACTCCCCTCGATGAAGGTTTTGCGCATCTCAGCAATGCCTCCACCTCTTTTGAGTCTGCTGGTTTCACTGAACTACAGATGATAATGGTTACCGAGAGTTACAGATCGCTGAAACTTCCACAAGGATCAGTGACTGGATGAGATAAAACGTGTACCGATCTTTGAGCAAAATGATGTTCTGGCAACTAAGAGGCAAAGGATTCTCCTTGTCTTGTGTGTATTTAATCCCACTCCAAAGTAATATTCTTTGTGTGTGTTTCATCCCATTCCCAAGTGATATTCTTTGTATTTGGAGGAACCTTAGAGTTCGCACCTCACCTGGGTGTGCAAAATATGTGAAAGAAAAGTATGCGTGGGGGGGTTATTACAGGAACCATGCAGACTGCATGTTTTGCATGCTCCCAGCCAGCAGCATTTCTCACAAGCAGGCAGAGGACTTAGAGCCGCTCACCTCCACCAAGGAATCATTCATTTCCTGTGTATTTCCTCTCGAAATTAAATTTGCTGGCAATATCTCAAGCCTCTGAATTCTATACAAAGGCAGAGGTCCATGACGGACCCAAATAAGCACCTCCGTGAGAAAGTGTCTAAGTGACAAATAAAAAAAAAAATAATGGCTTCAGGACATCTCTGGGTACATGAGACTGCTGCTGCTGCTGGACACTCACCTTTGGTTCAGGGTGCCAATGACTGACAGGTGAGATGGCTGCAGGAAGGAAGCCAGGGAAGCTGGCTTGCTTTTCACTCTTCCCTGCCCTGATAACAGTTTTGCTCGGTGTCAGGGTCTGAAAAGAAACCGAATGTCCTCAGCTGAGTTCTGTGTCTATGGCTGCACAAACTCTCTCACTAACCTACAATTAATGTGTCACTAATCAATTTCCTTTACAGGAAGCAAATACGAAAGGGCTTGCCCCCAATTAAAACATTTTTGCTTAAAAACAAAACGATCTCACTGGAGTAATTAAGCCCTTCCTTACAGCATTCACTGGTTCTTCGTTGCAAGGAACTGTGCTGGTGACTTGGGTTTTAGGGGCCTGACCTCTGGGTCTATTGAAACTGAGGGACATCAGTCAGCTTCAGAGAGGTTTGATTCTGGCCCTGACAGACCTCATAATCAGCAAACAAACACCCTGCGTGTTTCAATAGTTAATAATTAACATTTTCTGATTAAAAAAAATAATGGTGTCGGTAGATCTTCTCTCCTCTCCCTTCCTCTGTCTTTTAAGAGATGGGAATGGGACTTTTACAGTCCCTGCTACTATTGTCTGGGCCCTTTGGATCCTGCTGCAGCTCCCAGGAGCTGCGGGTTACAGTGCTGTACCTGCGGGTTTGGGGCTTTTCCAGCCCACTGACCCATTCCGACCGTGCATATGGACTGGAGGGCTTCAGGGTCCGGGGAGGGACTGACGGTCCATGCAAACCACAAGCCTCCTGCAGTACAGCACCACACACATGGCTCACACACACTGAGCACAGTCCCTCTGCAGTTAAGCTGGTCTTCAGAGACTTCTCTGAAGTGCTGTCCCACTTGTGCAAAAGCAAACCTTTCAGAAGATGGGCTGCTTTTCTATGCAGGTGTGGTGGGCAATGACCATTGGGCTGCCCACTGCCAGCACTGTCCTTGCGTGCCTCTTTCTGACTGTCATTCTTCTGTTTCGTACTTGTGCTTGATGTTATTTTCCTCCAATGTATTTTATTTCCTGTTTGTGGAAACGCACTTGCACCAACACTACAATTGCCACGAAAGATGGACTGCTTCATCTCAGCTACAACTTTGAACAAGGTGAGAATGGATTTACATTGTAAAGGAGAGAAAATGCAACCTAAAAAACAAAACAAACAAAAAAAAAAAACCCGCAACAATAACAACAAAACCCTTTATTTTATATAGTAAAACCTCTCTGAACATTTGAAGTTTCAACAACTTAACTGAAAGCAGTACAGCGAGAGACTCAGAACTGATTTATAAAACCAGCCCTACGCCGGGCCAGATTTTACCGTCGTTTCTGGTGTTCATTAGCATCTCATTGCACATGTCGTCCCATTGATCCCAGTGGAACAAGCCCACACAATAGAGTTCTATTCAGGAGTGGTGAAGGCAGCCCCTACGCCCATCCCCAAACACAGAGACATGGCAAAGGTTTGTGAATAGACTGCAGATAATTTTTGTTGTGTCTTCTAGAATTTGTACTAGCCTATTAACTACCCATAAATATTCGCTCGAGACACGCATTGTTTAAAATTGAGATACAAAATGAGACAAGGATTTTTTTCTTTCCCTTTAATGAGTCACCCATGCTCCCTAATGTCTAGAGGGAGAGATATTCAATAATTTCTATGGCTTTATTTGTTTTCTCCATAGATGTTAAAAATGAATCTTCTTATGCTTGTTTCTGAAATGGCAAAACATTTCAATCTTTAGTCTTTGCAACGCCAAGGTTTTCGCTCAGGCCTAAGAGAACTTTCACCAGCTGAGAAGCTTTTACCAAACAGCAATGCATCTGGGGTGTGTGGTGGGGACGGCAAGGGCCTCTCACTCACCCTCTGTCTTCTACTTTGCGTGTAGCTGATATTTAAATGGCCTGCGTGGCTTCAAGGTGAACTCGGTAACCAGCGACCACCTGCAAAAGTGATGAGGGAAAGGGGTCTTAAAAGCCAGCGGGTGAACAAGTGTAAGCAGACAGAGAGAGAGTGTGGCGATGTGAGTGCAAAGAACTGTAAGAGATGCAGGAGGTAGGCAAGAAAGACAAAGAAACTTGTCTGTTGGCAACGTTAATATTTTAAATGTGACCACGGGCACCGCACTTAAAGGCAGAAGAGAAAATAAATACAGGACACTGAGCAGTGTTATTCTCATTCAGTGCGATAACAACTCGGCCTCAGTTCCAAAGTTTGTTTGTCCAGAACCCCACATTGAACCCATTCTGCACAAGAGAAGTGTGCAGCTCTGCATATATGAAATGTGCATCGCAGCCTTCGCTCTGTGACTGAGGGATGAGCGCAGTACCGTGAAGGCAGTGCCAATATCACCAGGCGTTTAAAACAAACGAAGCCATGGGTACTTCATCACTTTTATTTTTTTCTTCTTATATTCTGAGGACAGTTGGCAAAACTACAGCATGTCTGAGAGCTTTAGAAACATTCACCTGACTTTCTATAAACTCTTCTCAAAATAAAACGCACGTGTCAAGTGCATCTGCTATAGGGAAAAAGAAAAAGAAAAAAAAAAGAAAACTGTTGATTAAGTGCTTTTTATTATTTACAGAAGCTAATTTCAGGCTTTCGCTAGCAAATGTCGTACATCAGAGGATTAGCAATTAACGCGTCTCTCGGTAATTAGTCTCTGCCATTTTAAATTTTATTGCAAGGTTTTAACACCATATTTTTTCAAGAAGTTTTGCAAATCGGTACTGAAATACAGAAAGTAAAATGCCGTCCTTAATTAGCGGCAGTGCCGTGCCCCTCGGCTGTGCCCACCGGGGCTGTGTGCCCTCATCATTAGCACCAGCGGGGCCCTGTCCCGCCGGCTGCTGGGGGACACTTGGAGCTGAGCACGCTTTCCTTTTTCATACTTAACAACATTCTGTTGCGACTCCGCGTTGCCAACGAGTTTGAAAATAGGTGAACGGAGAAGAGAACGCCCCGTGTTCTGCCGGCGAAGCGTCCGGTCTGGGTTTATCCGACCGCAGAATTTGAGTACCGTATCAAATTTTGGGGCAACTTTCGATCCCGCCCGCGTAATGCTCTGTCTCTGCAAAGCAAATATGCGGTCAGCACTGAAAATAAAATCTCATCCCGTTCACTTCGGTGAAGGCAGCGTCAGGTGACGAGGCAGCGACAGTCGGAATTACACCGTCAATCGAAATGCAGCCCGTTAATACCCTGCGAGCGCAGGCGGCGGGCGGTTCGGGAGCCTGGGCCGCCCAGCCTGAAAGGAGATGGGTGCCGTCTGCCAGCGCGGCCCGAGGGACGCGGCAGCACCCGCGCAGGGCAGCGCTCACCCGGAGGCGCCGGCGGAAAGCCGCGGCTGAAGCCGCTGCTCTCGTACGTACCGTCAGCAACGCCCTCGTGACAGCGCCGGCGTACCGAGGTGTTTAATGCTAAAAGCACGGTTGTCCAAATGTTCAAATTAAATTAAAAGCAAGCAGAGAGGGCGAAAGCCATAAAACCTAACAGCCCCTTAGCAAAACCGCAAGAAACATTTAAGCACTCGGCACGTTACGAATCGGATTCCGAGCCACCGACCGATGAAGGTCGATGAAGTTACGGGAAACGAGATGCGATATTCCTTCAGAGAGATGCTGCGTATGAGAAAGGTCCGCCCGATGTCCCGAAACTCTGAGAGTACAAAACCGGGCGCTGCCTCAAGGTGCGCTCGGCCACCGCCGCCCGACAGAGCGCCCTGAAGAACGCGCAGCCCCGCGCGGAGGTACCTCTCGGACCCGTCCCGCGTACCCGTGCCCTTGGGCCCCGCTGCAGCCGCGGCTCCGGGGTCTCGTCCGAGCCCGGAACAGGCGCCGAGAGCGCTCCCTATGCCCCGCGCGTTCCGGGGCCGTTCGCCCTTCTCAGAAAGCACCTTTTCCTCCCTCGCCAAATCTCTCTGCCTTTGTGAAAACGGGAATTAAAAGGAGAAGGGATGAAAGTTAGTTTGGGGCAGCTGCCGTCCAGCCGCCGTTTCCCCCTTTCTCCCAGCCCCGATGCCGGCAGCGTTGGATTTCCGACTCTCGGCGTTAGTTCCGTCGGGGAAAGTTTTGCTGCTTACTGACCCTGCAGAGCGGCTCCCCGCGTCCCACCTCCCTCCTTCGCCCCGGCTCCAGGCGGAGCCGCGCCCCGCGCCGAGTCCCGGCCCGCTGCGGGACGGCCCCGACGAGCGGCCCGTTCCCGTTTTTTCCCCGACGGCACCTTTCGCTCCTCGCTCTGTTCCCTCCTCGGCGGCGGATCTCCGTTTTCTTACCGACGCCGCGCGGCTGCCGCTGCAGCCGTGTGCCGAGCGCCTCTCGTTCGGCCCGGCCCGGCGGGAGGGGCGGCAGAAGGAGGAGAGGGACAGACGGAGCGGCTCCGCGGGCGCGGACGATGGGACGGCGGCGTCCAGGTCCGGCGGGTGCTGTGCCCATGAATGCGGGGTGCTCTGTGTGTTCATGGCTGTCGCGGTGGAAGCGGGATGAGCCGAGGTCCCGTTCAGTTATTTCTGATGCATCCTCCTAAGTACTGGGTGATTCACCTAATCTCTTTTTCTTTTTCCTTTTCTTTTCCTTTTTCTTTTCCTATTTCTTTTTCTTTTCCTATTTCTTTTTCTTTTTCTTTTCCTATTTCTTTTTCTTTTTCTTTTTCTTTTCCTATTTCTTTTTCTTTTCCCTTTTTTCTTTTCCTTTTCTTTTTTCTTTTCCTTTTCCTTTTCTTCTCTTCCCTTCCCTTCCTCCGTGGGATTCTCTCTCAGTGCCGACAATCAGAAGGCTTTAATTTCTCTCGGCAGACGAGGCACGGTCCGACTCGGCGGATGATAGTTTCCCGCTCCCCCTTCTCTCGTCTCCCCACACCCCTTTACCATCCCGCCGTCCCGTCGGGAATTCTCTCCCAGGCCCACGCTCGCGGGTGGAAGCGCACCCGACGGCTCCCCGCGAGCGGTGCCGACCCCGCGCTCTCGGCTCGTCGGGGCCGGGAGCAGCGCCTCGGGAACACCGCGGTGGCTTCCCCGGGCGGACACTGTGCAGCCGGTTCCGCACGACCGACCCTGGACTGGGGTCCGAGCGGGGAGGGGAGGGCCGGGCGGCCCCGACGGGCGGGCAGTCCCGGCGGCCCCGGCTCCTCGCGGCGAACGGGGTGCCTCGTTATATTGGAAATGAGGGGCAGGGGGAGGAGGTGGCGGGCACGCGGAGCGCCGGGTGTGCGGTGTCAATCAGAGGGGTTTTGTGTCTTCTCGGCTCCTGACGGTCCGTGGCTGAGGTGTCCCGGGTGGCACCGCCATGAATATGAATGGAGGTCCTCGCTAAATGGGACAGTCAAAGCGCACCGCCCTGAATAACGGCACGTCATCCCAACTACACCGCTATACATAGGAGGGCTCCTTTTGTCTCCGCTCTCCGCCGCAGCCCTATAAAAGCCCCTCGTAGGCAGGCGGAGGTCAGTCCCGGCGCACACCCACCGCCGTCCCTGCGAGCGGGGCGCGGGGCAGCGCTGCCGCGGGGCCGAGGGCTCTTTCCCCCGCTGCAGCCCCGAGCTGCCGCCCGCCCGGCGCCGTCCGACCCGTCCATCCCTCGGTGCCTCCCGGAGGAGCCGCCCCGTTCCGTCGCCTCCCGAACCGGGCAAGGTGTCTCGCTCCGGCGCCCGAGTACAATGAATTCTGACTCCAGCTCCGTCTCCAGCAGAGCCTCCTCGCCGGACATGGACGAGATGTACCTGCGGGAGCACCGCCACCACCACCACCACCACCACCCGGAGAGCCGCCTCAACCCCGTCTCCTCCACGCAGGGCGACCTGGTGCAGAAGATGGCCGGGGAGGGCCTGGCCCGGGGCGGCCCCAAGGCGCAGGGGGAGGGCGGCAAGTACAAGATCAAGAAGCAGCTCTCGGAGCAGGACCTGCAGCAGCTGCGCCTCAAGATCAACGGGCGGGAGCGCAAGCGGATGCACGACCTCAACCTGGCCATGGACGGGCTGCGGGAGGTGATGCCCTACGCGCACGGCCCCTCCGTCCGGAAACTCTCCAAAATCGCCACCCTGCTGCTGGCCAGAAACTACATCCTGATGCTCACCAGCTCCCTGGAGGAGATGAAGCGCCTGGTGGGCGAGATCTACGGCGGCCACCACTCGGCCTTCCACTGCGGCACCGTGGGCCACTCCGCCGCCGCGCACCCGCCACACGCCGCCGGCGCCGTGCACCAGGTGCACCCCATTCTCGGCGGGGCCCTCTCCTCCGCCAACGCGTCCCCGTCGCTGCCCGCCTCGCTGCCGGCCCTGGGCACCATCCGGCCGCCCCACTCCCTGCTGAAGACCCCCTCCACGCCCCCCGCGCTGCAGCTCGGCGGCGGCTTCCAGCACTGGGCCGGCTTGCCGTGCCCCTGCACCATCTGCCAGGTGCCCCCCCCGCCGCACCTCTCTGCCCTCTCCGCCTCCGGCATGGGCCGGATCTCGGCGGACACCAAGGACCTGCTCAAGTGAGCCGCCCCGGCCCTGCCCCCCGCCCCCGGGAGCGCGGGGCCGGGGAGGGAAGGACCCGGCCGAGGGGACGCTGCCGCCCGCGCTGAGCCGGGAGAGGAGCGATCCCCGCGGTAAAAAGAGTAATAGCCGTGGGAAGAAAATGTAAATAATTCCTTAAAATGGATGCAAAAAAAAAAAAAAAAAAAAAAAAAAAAAAAAAAAAAAAAAGACATGGTTGTCACTGCAGTGCTCGCAGCTGCTCACAGACGATGGGATCGGTTTGGGGTTCTCCTCCTTTTGCGGGGTTTTCTCTGTTCTGTCCAGCGGCGGCGTCCCGCAGCCGCCCGCCCCGCCCCGGCTCCGGGCGCAGCTCCGCGGGCGCTGCGCGGATCTCCCCGCGCGGGACCGCCTCGGGCTCTGCGGGAGTTCCTTTCGGGGTCGGTCGCGGCGCGGTTCTGTTCGCAGTTCCTTTCTTCCTCCCTCCGCGTCCTCTTAAAACACCACCACCACCACCAAACCAACAAAATAAGGAGGGAAACGGTGCGAAACACAGCGCAGCCCCTCCGGCTCCGTTTTGCTAACCCCTCGCCTCCCGCCCCGTGAAGCCCCCCGGCGCTCGGTTCTCCCCTCGGCGTTGGTTCCGTTCCGTTTTGCGGCTGTTTCGTTGTTTCGTTTGTTCCGCTCCGTTCTGGTTTGCATGCGGGGCCGGCGCGGCCGGGCCGCTCCCCGTGACAGTGGCGCGGCGCCAGCGGTGCTGTCCGTCCCCATCCCGGCGCTTTTCCCCGCGCATTTGCTTGAATTGTTATTATCATTAATTCTGTTCGATCGTTCGTTTGATTTTGGTTAGGGCCTCAAAGACAACCCCGTGTCTTTATTTTTTATATATTCTTGATAACTATCGATATATTTATTATTGACCAGTGTTTCTGGATGAGATTTCCAAATAAAGTTAAAAATGAAACACCGCCGCTTGGTCCGCCTCTGTCTGGGGCCGGGCAGCCTCCTCCCGTGGCTTTCCCGGATCCCCCCCCCACCCTCCGTGCGGTCCCCGCGTCGCTGCGGCCCCGAGCCTCCGCCTGTTCCGCCCTGCGGCAGCCGGGTCGGGCGGCTCCGCTCCGATGCTCGAAGCCCCGACGGGAGTTCGCCGCCGAGGTCTCGGTGTCCCGAAGTGCGGGCGGTGGAGGGAACCGTCGAGGAAGACGGAGGAGAACTGACATGGGAATGGAACGGGGCGTTTAAACGGGGTTGGAGGCAACTGGCAGCAGGAACCGTGAGGTGGTCATATTGTGAGCGGGCTCTGCTGAACAGTAACAACCAAGTCGCTGTTAAGACATCAGAACGCATACATGAAAAAAATTAGAATCAAAAAGAGAAGGAATATTTGCATCCCTAACATAATAAACTAACAAATTGTGTTGTAACAAAAGCCAGTCCCCAGCTGATGTAAGTCCACCAATAAGATGCTCAAGAGATGCTGCAGTTTCCTTCCTTTCTTCCTTCCTTCCTTCCTTCCTTCCTTCCTTCCTTCCT